>NW_020952293.1:1499900-1521767 GCF_900497805.2 Vombatus ursinus
CACACACACACACACACACACACACACACACACACACACACACACACCAAAACAAAAAGAACCTCTATTCACGGCAGAAGTTGACAGCTCATATGGGTCTTCTTTCTTCTTCTTACTGTCTTAAATGTTTGTGATGTTTGCAGAATTCACAATAAAGAGAACTTTGAAAAAAAAGAATGAAATGTGCTGGTGTGCACAGAACACAGATGTGAAATTGAACATTCTTCGCCTTAGGTATTGCTATCCTAGTGTTTTAATTTATTCTGTTTTTATCAAGTCAATGAGTTAACAGCACTGTTTAAGCCCTTACTATGTGCAAGTCAAAGCTTATTCAGGAAAGTGTGTGATGATTGAGATGACACCAGTGTTATCTGGACATGTGTCCTACCTCGGTTTTGGAAAATGCTTTCTTTTAAGACAAGCGTCACCTCTGAAGGACATCACATCAGTCTGAATTGCTGGGTAAGCCTTGCATTGCACTGCAGGTCAGTCTGCTCAAGTGGAAGGTCAAAACAGGATTGTGCCTATCAAATGAGAAAAGGAAAGCTACTCAAGCAGCTTTTTTCATTTATTTGTGGGAGTCTGCATAACGTGGCCTGACTTTGAGCTGGTCATGAGAGGAAAAAAAACCAACAACCAAACAACTAAAAAGTGGTTGAATGGTTGATTTTTAATCTGGTGGAAGAAAAAGATGAACCTTGTTATAAGTGATAAGACAAGGCAATAAAAACCACAAACTATGGAATTATTTGCCCTCTGGAGGTAATGGAAGCAAAGCATTCCCAGAATAAAAGCAAAATTTGAAAAGAAAGTGCTTTCACCCAATAGAAGAGCCAAGGACAACTTATCTGTTTGACCCCATACTATCAATGAGGAAGGTGAAGTCAGTGGCTCAGTGGGCACCAGGCAAGGTAGAGGAATCCAAGTCTTTTTCTTTTGGATATAGAAACTCCTCTCCCCCCCACCAAAAATGAGAAAAGCTCTTGAGGTTGCAGATTACCATCCCAACTTTTCTTAAAGTTGTTTAGTTCTTGCATTTATATGTTTGTTTAGAGCAAGAACTTGAAATACATGCTTTGAACAGTCATACTTTCTTAGCACACCATGTAACCAGTTTTTTTTGGTTTTGTTTTGTTTTGTTTTGTTGTTGTTTTTTTTAGGCAAGTGGGGTTAAGTGACTTGCCCAGGGTCACACAGCTAGTGTCAAGTGTTTGGTCTGAGGATGGATTTGAACTCAGGTCCTCCTGACTCCAGGGCCCATGCTCTATCCACTGTGCCACCTAGCTGCCCCATGTAACCAGTTTTTAAATCATGCCTGGGGCATATAATGCTGGGAGTCTTGAGACCATTGTTCAAAGCCCCTGCCATGGGATCCTGGGTAAATCAAATAATCCCTCTGAGTCTCATTTTTCTTATCTATAAAATGACAGGTTGTTAGGAAAAGACAGATCTTAGGCTTCTTGTAGTTCTGACATTCAGTTGATGGATCCATCAATTAACAAGGATTTATTAAGTATCTCTTATGTGCCAGAGAATGAAATAATCCCTACCCTCCAAACATCTCATATTCTAGTGGGGAGACAACAAATACATATACATATATGTACAGCTTAAGTTTAAATTGATTAAATACATACATGCATACATATATACATTACATTTAATAAATTACATAAAATACATTTACACATACAAATATATTTAATAAATACATTACATTAAATGCATTTAAACAAGCAAATAAATTACATTCAATAAATCAATTATATTAAGTACAAATATATAGTGCATACAAAGTAGGTAAACACAAAACAGTTTGGGAGGGAAGGCAGTAGCAGTTGGGGACAACTGGGAGGCTTCATGCGGGAGATGGTGCTTGAGTGGTGTCTTAAAAGATGAGAGGGGGACTGTCTGCCTCTGAGGCAGAGGAAAGGACGTGCCTGGAATACAGGCACGTGGGATAGCAATGCAAAGGAGATGGAGTATGTGTGTGAGGGGAGAGAGACACACACAGGGAGACAGAGAGAGAGAGAGAGAGAGAGAGAGAAGGGATGGGATTGAGTGAACATGTAGAGTGATTGGCTTTAGCAAGAATGGCCAGCTTTCTGTCAGAGACTGAATGATGATGTCAGGGGAGGTTTTTGAGATGAAGAGAATGGGAGAAGGAGTTCATATAGGATGGTCTCAGTTTTCTCATAAAGCAAGAAGTAAGGCCCTCAATTAAATGGAGAAGGGGGGTGGGTAGGGGGCTTGAGAAAGGGAGAAAGGGCTTAGGATTGCTTCTGTGGATAGTAAGATAGGAAATTAATTAGCGAAGAACAAAAGAGGAACTACATTGCTGCAGTGAGGGCCAGTTCTGGTTGGATACCATGAATTTGTAAGGTACCCAGGCACCGTGGTTGTGAGACTTCTCCCTGCTATGCTCTTGAGTAGAAGCAGAGATGGCAGGCAGCAAGAATAATTGAGGGTTGACATTTAGTAAGAGATGAGCAGTGATAAGAAGGGGCAAGGATGTCTAGAGCAGAGGGCAGTGTTGAGTGTTCATGGCAAACAATTGGTTTGAGATTGGAGAGGGAGATAAGTAAAGTCAGGGCAGGAGTACTGAATGACCTGAGGAAGTATTGAGTGTTGGAGGGAGTAGAGGTCTCCATGAAGGTGAAAAATAGGTATGGGATGGGTGGGGCCTAGGGAGAGGTAGAATGACATAGGAGGTTATGATCCAATAGAGGAATATCAGAATATCTAATTAGGGAAGCAGAACCCTTGTCAGTAATGAGGAAACCTAGTGTGTGACCATCCGGGGATGGCTGAGGAGAAGAAATCTGCATGAGATTTAATGAGGCTGAGAAACTGGAACGTTAGGCAGTTTCAGGGTCCATATTAAAATCTCCTAATGCAAGGGCAGAAGTTGGGGAAGAGAGGAAGTTGGTGAGCTGGACATTTTATGCTTTGTCCCACTCTGACAATCTGTGTTGGCTCTAACGGTTCATGTCCTAAGGTCACTTCTTCAGTCTATAAACTTCATCTGTAAAAGTGAGGATGGTGGAGTAGATAACTTCCTAAAGGCTCCTTCCAACCCTAACATGCCACATTCCACTTTCTGTGTCCTAAGGTCCCTTTCAGAGCCAACGTGCTGTGCCCTGAGGGTCTTCATTCTGGGCCCCAAGCTCTTCCACTGTAAAATAAAGCAAATGGGTTAGGTGATCTCCAGTTCTAACCTTCTGCCAATCTATGCTTGAGGAGTCTGTCAACATGGCAAACAGTCTTGGCAGTAACTGGGCCACCAGCTGTACCTCCTCACAAGCCTCTGCCAGGAAGGCTCAGGGACTTTCCATGGCTTCAGAGTTGTCTTCTTTCCACAAAGTTCTGCCTCTCTGAAGGAATACCTTAGGGATTTCTAAATTCAAAGATTAGTATTACAATAATCTAACTGAACCAAGATGAGAGTCTAAGGAGGATGACTGCAAGTGAGAGGGAAGGAGAGGAGTCAGGTGTACGAGATATTTCAGAGTTATTGCACTCCCTGGCAACTGACTGGACAAGTGGGGTGACTGGAGTTCAAAATGACTCTGAAGATTCAAAATGTGATGGTAAATTTTACTGGACTCCTTTTCCCCCTCCTTTTCATTCTTCATCATAAAGTATTGCTTTCTGCATTGAGAAGTGAGGGGAACTACATTTGGAAATGAAGGTGATGTAAAAAAGAAAGAAAGAAAGAAAAGGAAGAAAAAAAAAGAGAAATAGCAATACGTTTAAAGATAAATTTCAAGTCTAAGGAGGGTGATCTTCAGAGAGGGCAAGTGGCGAGTGGTATTGGAGCAGCAGGACACAGTTTTAACCAAGACTGGAATGGAAGGAAACATTTCCCCATGGATGTGCCTGGAAATGCCATTGGGAGCCCTTTGTCAAGGAAGGGATGGCCAAGGCCTATAGTGACAATAATCCCACTGCCTTTGAGGTTTACAATGCACTTTCCCCCCTACTACAATCTTCTGACATAGGTAGTCAGTCAGTCCGTCAATAAACATCTATTAAGTGCCTGGCACAGTGCCAGGGATACAAAAAGAGGCAACATACAGCCCCTGTCTTCAAAGAGCACACAGTCTAATGGGGAGACAACAATTAGACAAATAGGTACAAACGAGCTATGTGGGAAATAATTGAGAGAAGGCAGTAGGATTAAGAGGAGTTGGGAAGGGCTTCCTGTAGGAGATGGGAATTTACTTGGGACATGAAGGAAGCCAGGGAAACCACTGGGTGGAGATGAGGAGGGAACAGTGCCTGGAACCAAGATTTTTTTTTACTAGAACAGAAAGAAGGCCAGTATCACTGCATTCAAGAGTATGTATCTGGGAGTAAGGGGTTAAGAGACTGGAAGAGTGGTTGGGGGAGAGGGGCAGGACCAGGTTCTAAGGGCAAACAAAGGAGTTTGTATTTGGTGCTGGAGACAATAGGGCGCTACTGGAGGTTAGAGAGAGAGAGAGAGAGTGAGTGTGAGAGTGTGTGTGTGTGTGTGTGTGTGTGTGTGTGTGCGCGCGTGTGCTTTAGGTTGACTCCTTTGGCTGCTGAATGGAAGATAGCTTGGAGTTGGTGGAGACTTAAGGCTGTTAGACCCACCAGTAGGCTAACATTTACATGGCACCTACTACGTGCCAGACATCGTGCTAAGACCTTTAAATATTAGATCCTCACAACAACCTGAGAGGCAGGTTACTATTACATCACCATAGAGTCGCACAGACTAGCCGTGGTTATTTATTACTATTTTCTTCCAATAGCACCATGGTTGTCATTCCCAATTACCCCGTGGTTATCATTACGATTCTTATGCTCTCTCTGCCATGGTTGTCCTCCTCTACTAGTTCTGCCATTGTTGTTGTTGTTGTTGTTGTTATTATTACTGTTCTCTCCCATAATGCCATGGTCATAATTATTCTCCTCTCCCAATTCCACCATGATTAGTATTATTACTCTCTCCCAGTCCCGCCTAGCCACGCCCCTCGTGACTCCGCCCCCTCGGAGGTGGGGCCTAGGGAGGCTGGAGACGCCCGCGCACGTCCGCTTACGGAAGGGGGCGGAGCCCGAGGGCGGTCCGCGGAATAGCGTCAGCACGCAGACGCTTGACCGTGCGTGACCCCGGCGGCCCGTGCTGCTTCCGCGCCTCCGCTTCTTTCACCTCCTCCGAGCGGCTCTTTTCTACCTGGCGGGGCCTGGGCCGGGCGAGCCCCGCGGGCCCCGTGCGGTGCGCCCCGGCCCCGGCGGGCTCCCGGGCCCCGGTCTGTCCAGGGGCAGGAGGGTCCGGGGGCCGCCCGCCCCGTGAGGAGTCATGACGGGACCCAAGGCCGCTCGCGCCCCCGCGTCCTCCCGGGCCCCGCCGCAGCCGCCGCCCGGAGCCCAGGCCCTGCCCCCGTGCCCCGCCTCCTGAGGCCGGGCCGCGAGTGTGGATTCTGGGCCGTCGGGAAGCGGGCCGTGAGCGGCTGGCCTGGCCCTTCTCCGCTTCCGTCCGTCAGGTCTGTAGCCCCTCTCCGGGGAGCCCGAGGAGGGGCCGTGACCGTGAGCCGGCCCTCCGACCCTTCCTGGCGGCAGGGGGCAGTCGTCGCCCCCTTCCACAGTGTCCTCTTGTGTAAGATGAGGGCTTGGCCTTAGGTGACCCCGTGACCTCTGGAGCAGCAGGGGGCGGGGGGCCCTGCGCGTCTCCTGGGTGTCTGTTCATTTACGCCTCGGTTCCTTTGGAGTGGAAGCCCCTTCAGGGCAGGGTCTGTTTGTGCTTTCCTTGTATCTGCCGGTTTAGCACCGAGCCGAAGTCTAGTACGGCATAAATACTTGCTGGGTGATCACAGCACCCTGGGGAGGTAGCGAGGCCAGATTTATTCTGCCCATTTTACAGATGAGGAAAACCAAGTCCAAAGCCTGGCTCGTGGTCGCCGAATTAACAGATATCAGTGAGGATTCGAATTCCCACCTTCCACTCACGTCCCTTCCCTACTTTGTCCACTACATCATGGGATGTCCCTTTCCTGTTTGACCCTCGCTTAGCTTTGGTTTCCTCAGATGCAAAAATAGGGATAATTGTACTAATAGCAATCAGGTTGTTGGGAATAAAGCCCTTTGTCAACTTTTAAGGGTTCTCAAATGGAATGGGGTGCCTCAGGAAAGAATGGAGGTCTTCAAGCAAACCCCCGATGCAGTGCCTTCCAGCTCTGAAAATCCATGATGATGTGAACAGATTCCCGAAGCCTCTTAAGGACCTTCGGCGTTTTGCCCTCTTCCTTTAGACTTGCTCCAGCTTGCCACTGTCCTTCCTCAAATGTCTTACCAGTTCTGTAGGACTATTTCCTTTTCAGTCCTATCTGGGTACTCTTTACCTCTTTTAATACAGCCTGAGGCTCCACTAGTTTCATTTGCTGCCATGTCATACTTGATTCATACTAGACTTACAGTCGCCTGAAACTCTGTTATCTTTTTTAAAGGTTTATTGATGCCTTTTGTTTATACATAACAGTTATTTTCGCTTAAAGCCTCATACCTTTTTAAGACAAACCATTATGCTCTTAACTCAGGTTTAAGACAATATATATGTCTACTAAATATCTCATCAGATTTGTCTCATATCTAGTCTGTTGAGACCATTTTGAGTCCTAATTCGTTCAGTGTGTTAGCTCACCCTCCTAGCTTTGTGTCAACTGAAAATCTGATAAACACGCTTTCTCTTTCTTCATTCAAGTCATTGATTAAAAAATGTTGAACAGTTAAAACTTTTAAGGGTTCTCCATCATGTACACTTGTCTAACTCATATTTGAAACTTGAATATATAACCCTTTCCGAGCTAAAAACTATCTCATTCTTCAATTTTTCTGATAAGCACTTCCTCTCAGTCTTTCCTTTGTTCAGCTCTGGTTCTATTTTGTAGCCCACTGGTATATGTGTTTTATTGTCCTCACACTCTAATTTGTAACCTCCTTGAGATTAGAAACAGTGTCATGATGTCATTTTTGTATGCTGAACATTCAAGCAGTGCCTTGTACATACTATGCGCTTAATAAATATTTGTGAGTTGAAATCTTGGTGATAGGCCAGTCTAGGCTTCTAAATGACTATGGACTTGGCATGGGGCTACATGTAGAAAGATTGGGAATTAGGCCCTCCTGCTTCTCACCCCTCGTTCTCTGGTCATTGGAAAGTTGTTTACATTTTTCACCAAACTCAGTGTGTCTTTTTCTCTGAAATGGAGATAGTAATTCCTATACTGGTGCTAGGGAGCAAAACCCATTTAGAGGAATAAAAGGGTGGTTTATGTGAAGAGTAATTTAGGTACAAATTCAAATTATACTCATAAACTACATTTATTTTTAAAGAATGAATTAAAGTTGAAATGCATTGCTGTGACCTAAATTAAAATATTGCAGATAGGCCATCCCCTTGTTACACAACATTGTAATAAAAATGGTTATAGAAATGCATGTGGTGTTTATGGACCTTCAGTTATTCACAGAATTGAGATTCAGAATTGTTGCTAAGACCTAGTACTTTAAAAGATTTGTGGTTTTATTGTAGTAGCAGAGAAGTATTTAATAATGTGCCTTGGGATTTTCCCCAGATGTTTACGTGCAGGGTCCATATTTATTCCCTGGGGAGGGCAAACCTTTGAACTGAGCCTTTTGACATTTGCTCTTGGGAGTGAGGGGCAACCCAGGGTGACCTAGTTGGGTCACTGGAGGCAGGGAGATGATGGCTCGTTTAACTGTGTGTTTTTGTTTTAAATTTTCATAGGTTTTAATCTAATTTGAAAATGAGTAAGTGGAAGAAGACTCCGGGTGATCAGGCAGGAGGCCTTGAAAAGTTCAGTCCTGCTGTTCTTGCTGATGTTTCTGAACTCTTTGCCAAGAAGTTTTCCTATGGTAAACCACCCAACAATGAGTGGCAGTTACCAGATTCCAGTGATGTTTTCACCTGTGATCACACAGAATTCAATTCACTTCTTGTTTTGAAGAATTCCATGAATGAAGTAAAAAACTTACTGAGTGATAAAAACCTAGATGATTGGCATCAGCATACTTCCTTCACCAATAAAGCTGGAAAAATCATTCCTCACATGAAAAAGATTGTAAATGCGGAGCTTTGTACCCAAGCTTGGTGTAAATTCCATGAGGTATTGTGTAGCTTCCCACTTATTCCCCAAGAAGCTTTTCAAAATGGAGAACTGAACTCAGTACACCTTTGTGAAGCTCCTGGTGCTTTTATAGCCAGTCTTAACCACTATTTAAGATCCCATAATATACCCTGTGATTGGAACTGGGTAGCCAACACCCTGAATCCTTACCATGAAGCAAATGACAACCTTACAATGATTATGGATGACAGACTTATTGCAAATACCTTGCCATGGTGGTACTTTGGTCCAGATAACACTGGCGATATCATGACCCTGAAACATTTGACTGGGCTTCAGCATTTCATAAGCAACATGTCTCCTGTTCACTTGGTCACTGCAGATGGGAGTTTTGATTGTCAAGGAAATCCAGGTGAACAAGAAGCTTTGGTCTCTCCTCTGCATTACTGTGAAGTAGTCACTGCACTGGTGACTCTTAGTAGTGGTGGCTCTTTTGTTTTGAAGATGTTCACCCTATTTGAACATTGTTCTATCAACTTGATGTACTTGCTCAATTGTTCTTTTGAGGAGATTCATGTTTTCAAACCTGCTACTAGCAAAGCTGGGAACTCAGAAGTCTATGTGGTTTGTCTTTATTATCTGGGTAGAGAGGCCATCCATCCTCTGTTGACTAAAATGATGCAACATTTTGGAACTGAAATTATCAGTAAAGCTCTTTTCCCCCAACATATAATTCCAGAATCTTTTCTCAAAAGGCATGAAGAATGCTGTGTCTTCTTTCACAAATATCAGTTGGAGACTATTTCTGAAAACATTCGTCTGTTTGAGTGCATAAGTGAAGTGGAACAAGCTAGGCTGAATAATTTGAGAGATTGTGCTGTGGAACACTTCATGCAAAAGTTCCAAATGAAGCGCCTTTCCAGAAGTAATTGGCTAGTAAAGAAATCCAATATTGGTTGTAGTATGAATTCAAAGTGGTTTGGACAAAGAAACAGATATTTTAAAACCTATAATGAAAGAAAGATCCTAGAAGCACTTTCATGGGAAGATAAGATGGCCAATGGATACTTCAATCATTGGGCTGAAGAGCATGCTATAAGTAGTGCTGGGAAAAATACTGTTTTAGAAAGTACGTGCTCAAATCTGGAATATCACTTGTGGTATGTCTTAGAAGGAATGAAATTACCGAAAGTTAAGTGCTCTCCTTTCTGTGATGGTGAGGTTTTAAAGACTCTAAATGAAGCGATTGAAAAGTCAACAGGGGGTGCCTCAAACTTGGGTTCCACATTGAGACAAAAGCCACAGCATTGCTATTCTTGCCACATTCTTTCTGAAGAGCTGATCTTTTCTGAGTTGTTGAGCCTTACAAAGTGCTCTCAGGATGAGTCAGCAGAAGGACTAACCCACAAAATCAAGTGTCTGGTAGTGGGTTTGCCTCCTCTTGATAACAAAATCTGTCAATCCGTGGAGCTGAGTCTTTTGGAGTCTGCTGAGCTCATGACTTTCCATTGTTCACTGCTTCACGATGGAGAACCCCGGTATCAGCAGGTATTTCTGGACTGCTTTCTGAGTTCCCTACCTCAGCTTCAGACAGGGGACGCTTTGATCTTGCCCGTGCTGTCGTGTTTCACGAGGTTCATGGCTGGCATGGTCTTCGTTCTGCATAGCTGCTTCAGGTTCGTCACCTTTTCTTGTCCGACTTCCTCAGAGCCTCTGAGCACTTGTGCCGTCCTTCTGTGTGTTGGTTATCGGGCTCTCCCATCCCCTGTGCTCCAGTACCTGTGGAATCTGAAGGAACTGATGAGCACGCTGCTCAGCTCTGATGCTTCACATCAGGTTTTGCAGTTTGTGCCGATGGAAGTTGTCCTTAATGGAATGCTGCTAGAATTTTTATGGGATTTAAACACTGCCATTGCAAAAAGGCAGTTGCATTTGATCATTCAAGGAGAGCAGCAGAAGTCCACACTGTAAAACTACAGGCAGAGCTCTTTACTTTGGCTGTGACTTCTGATTTCAAAATTCTTTTGTGATATAGTTTAAAACTTCAGGGATTTCGCTTTGGGGACAGCCCAGGTGTTTGCAACATTCAAAGTTTCTTCGGTTTCACAAAGCTTCTAAGTTCCTGTAACCTCTAAGTAGACACCCATAAGCTTAAGGTTCTCCCAGCTCTTGGAAAACTGACTAACATGAAATTCAACTGCTAAGCTTGGAACTTCGGTGGGGGAGTGAGTGGGGAGGGTGTGTGTGTCTGTGTGTCTGTGTGTCTGTGTGTCTGTGTATCTGTGTATGTCTGTGTCTGTGTGTGTGAGGGACATGGTTCATGTTTTAACGATTAAACAGGGTAAAGGTCCTATCCTTGGTGAGAGGAGATGAGTCACTTCTCAGCAACTCTGTATTTCACCATTTCAGCTTTGCTTTTCAGGGAGCCCATCTGGCCAGATTTCCTGATGTGAAATAACTTTAGGCAATAAATAGTCAACTTGCTCCATTATTCAGATATCTGTAATTGACTTGTAAATCCATTTTTGAGATGGGTATTTTTGGGAATTCTGACCAAAATTAACTAACTGAAATGTTATTAGGAAGATTCAAACCAACAATCATGTTTGAAATGGAAAGGAAAAGATTCAGCATGCCTCATATGTACTTCTGTATTAAAGATTTGTCGGTGGTGTATTGAGTTTTAGAAATGCCCCTTCAGAATCATTGAAATTCAGTATTTTTCTAAGTGCAGATTTATGTATCTATATATCTAGATGTGTAAATCCTCACATTGGAAACTTGGAATGTAGTATATGGGGAAGGGGAGTGAAGTATTCTTGTGGGAAAGAATGGTGGTACAATGGTAGAAATATTTTACTGTTTGAGCTATTTCAATAGAGTAAAAGTTACTTTTGGAATAGTTAACAAACTAACACTGGGGAGTGTGGTAAGGGAAGGCTTTACTAGTTCAGTTTGCTTTCTCTTGTACGTAAGTGTTAGGAAAAATAGGATTTTTGATTTAAAATACTGGACAAGTCAACACTAGATAGTAATTATATGATCCCTGTGAATCAAGAAATTGAAGAATGCAATTTGGCCTGTTCATTTAAGACATTTTTGTTGGCATATTAAAAATAGATGCATGCTCTAATGGCTGAAGTAATTTGATAAATATTCTGCAAATTTTTCATGTTCTTGCCCTGCTATTTTGAGCTCCATTACAGGTTTATGAATAAGTCACTAGCAGAGAGAAATTTTATTTTCATTTATTTAAGATTAGAAGAGGAAGTTTAAAAAATGTGACTAATGCAGACATTTTCTCTTTAAGCAAAGCTTTGGGGTGGTTTAACAGTGTTCTTTCATTTACCGTGGCCTAATTTGTAGTCATTAAGATGTAGATTCTAAGATTCTAATTTACATAGAAGGACCAGCTCAGGGAAAGTGTTCTGCAGGAGAACTAAAAGAGTGTGGATTTAATGTTGGTGTTTAGGAGATTACGTCACTGCTTGTCTGGTAGCAGGAGTTAGGTTTGTGAAGGAAACTAATATCCTGATTAATTGCTGGTCACCTTGTGAAAGCACTTTTTCTAATTGTAAAATAGGGGAGCCTGATAGGTAATTCATTAACGAGAATTAGAAACTGTTGGAAAATTATTTTGTCTGGCAGCTCTGTGTGTTTCAGTTTGTTTTTGCTACTTTAATAAGTTCTACTGTATTACTGATCAGTGTGTGCTTTTTAGGTAGTGGAGAGAGGGGGGGCTTTGGGACCAGGAAGACCCAGGGCTGACACCTGTGTGACCCTATGCGGCTTCCTTGATTGGTCAGTACTCTTGGCAGCTCTCTAGGGGGTCAGGCCAAATCTGGTCCACCAGTAAGAATGGTTTTTATGTTCTTAAATACAGTGAAACTTTATTCAAAAATGTGAGACCCATTCTTCGCTACCAGCTGTACAAAAGCAGTGGGTTGGCTGACCCCTGCTCTAAGACTGTAGGTTTTGGGAAAGGTGCTACCCTGCGTTGGTGGGGGGAGTTTCTTTATTTGGGTGTTCCCTGTGCCAGTGAAAGCTCAGGCCTACTCCTTGTCCTGTCTCTTGAACAGTATGTGTTTGAAAACTGAATTCTAATATTCTTGGTATTTAAGGAACTTCAAAGAAGCTATTAAAAGCTTAGTTTTTTAATAAGCAGGAGTAGATCTTCTATTTCCTTCTTCAGGCACTTTTCATCTAACTTATAGCATTTAAATTTACTCCATAGTTGAGGCCATAAAGTTAAATGAGTTAGATGCAGATCTAGTTTCCAACAATAATTAGAAGTGATTTCAGTAGAAGGAAAAAGGGTATCTCCAGAATAAGAAGAGGAAGAAAGTAAGAAATCTGCTGTGTGGTATACAACGGATCAAAGGAGAGTTGTGACAAATCAGATAATGTCAGTAAAGTGCTTTGCAAACCTTAAAGCACTATGTAAATGTTAGCTGTTATATGGGGCTGAGTTTTTAAATTAGTTTCCCTTAATATATTTTTTGAAGAGTGGTTTGCAGACACAAAACTGTGCAAATTTAATTTAGTTTCTCAGTAAATTCAAATTGAAAGGGAGATGTTTGTAAATTTTGTTTCTCCATTTATACTAAAGTATGCTACTCCTAAGGGGAAAAAAATAATTTTGGAACTTGTTTTTTTTTTTCATGAGTTAACATAATAATACTTAGATGATTTAAGTGACAGTAAATATTTTTCCTCAAGTAAAAATCAGGAAATTATAATTTGTTGTGTGTGTGTTATTGTTATTATATTTGGAGTGTATATGTTTTATTCTAGTTTTTTAAATTCCAATTGGAGTATGCATATTATGTTATTCTAGTTTTTTTATTGTAAATCTTGATATGTAAGGAAAACTGAGTGAGAAGAGCAAAGAAAATGTATTTATTGATGTTATTATTTTGTTCATTTTTGATAAGCATAAGGAATTTAAAATTGTTTAAATAACTTTATCTCCAATATAATAAATTGAATATTTGTATTAGTTCTGATACATTGAGCATATGGGACTTGAATTTTTGGCTCATACTTTAAGAAAGGTAAAGAATTTCTAATTATAATCTGAATCAGATCTGTCTTTTCTGGGTGTCCCCCTTTTCAATTTTCGGCAGAATATGCACGTTTAAGTGCTTAGTTAGTTGATATAAAAAGGGCAACACTGAATTTATTTACAATTTTCCCTGCAATTTTCATGTCTGCTATGTTGAAATGGTATTTTTAAATGAAAAAAATATCTTTGTAAATAAACAATTTTATTTAATTTACTGAAGCTTCTGGTTCTTTTTTTCCCATTAGTATTCACTTGTTATAAAACAAATCGTTTTGAAAGTATGGTAGCAAATATACTTCTGCTTTCTACATTTGAGAATTTCCTTCCATTCATTTCTCAAGGAGGGCAGGATTGGAACCTGCTTTTGCATGCAAAGCTTACTGAGAAAAAGAAAAAGTAACCAAAAAGTTACTAGTGGATTTTCCCTAGTATGGTAAACTTGTTTCAAATCTTAATATTATAAAGCATGACCTTTTCTATACTTCACCTAAATACCTCTGCTTGAATCACGGAATTTAGAATTAGAAGGCACTTGGGCCACGGAATTAGTGGCACTTAGTCAATACCTGAAAGGAATTCCCTTTATAATGCACTTGACACGCTTGTCCAGTTTTTGCTCCATAGATCTCCAGTGAGGTGGAAACTACCATCTTCAAAACCATTACTATTGAAAGTGCATTTCATTGCACTTTTGGACAGTAGCCAATTGTTAGGAAATTTTCCTGATACCATGCCGAAATTTTCCTCTTTGCAACTTTGGTTCTCATTTCTGTCTTCTGGGGTCAAAACAGATCCAATCCCTCTTCCACATAACCCTTCAAATAAAGAGCACAGTTATGTACTTATGTCTTTGTCTTCATTTCTCTCCTTGCTTCCTCGTCCCTCCCTGCCTCCCCTTTACCAGGTAAACGCTCTTAATCCCTTTAACAGATGCTCTGAAGACTTGAGGTCTTCAGCATCCTAGTTGTTCTCTGTATGTTGTTAAGCTTATCGATGTCATTCCTAAATTGTGACACCTGGAATTGAACACTACTGCAGATATGGTCTGACAAGGGAAGAATACTGAGAGACTCACTTATTCCTAGAAACTAAACTGTAATTAAATGCAGTTTAAGATTGAATTAGGTTTCTCTGGCTGCCATATTGTACCACTATTGTGTTAAATATGTAGTTCACTAAATCCCCTTAAAAAAGCATGATTATTGTTATTCTGAACTTGACAAACCGTAACAAATCAAATGTGAGCTTGAGAGCAGGACTATTTTGCCTTTCTATGTATCCTTAGCATATAGTGCAAAAGCTGATGCATAGTGAAAATAAAACATTAAGTAAAGAACAGAAAAGGCATTGTATGTAAATTCACATCTATGGTGTACGCCTTGCATTTTTTAAAAAAAGTATGTAATAAAATCAGTTTCAAAGCTGCCCTCCTTGTCTGTTTCCTAAACTTCAGTTCTGTGCTCTTACACACTGATTTTACTGATTCAGACCAGTTCGTTCTGGTACCTCAGGTTTAAGATTAGAATAAAATGAAACAATCGTGGAACATTTAGCAGTTACTTAGACATAAAATGGAAAGGATGCTTACTGAACAAGGACATAGCTTTTATTCAGGGAACCTAGCCTCCTTCCTATTTATTAACGTGGAATGGTCTCTAGTTAGAAGTCTCATGTCCTGGGGGGCCCTTTTTTTACTCTTATAACAAGTTTAACTAAGGTCAGCAACCTGAGCCAGCTAAGTCCGAAGAACAGTTTCGATGACTTTAGACTACAGCACTTATGGTAACACCTTACTTCTTCCATAGATGTATGAGTAACTATTACTTTTGGTCTGGATTACTCTAAACTGGATTGACACTGGCTGATCTACTTTACCAGAGAAAGACCACCACCCCGTGGTTACCCTTAGATTTTCTCAGGGTACTGCTTAGGAGCAACTGGTGTGGATTAGTCTTTATTCACTGCAGTTCCTGATCAGCCACTGATTCATTTTCATCTAAACAAACCAACCACTCCTAATAAGGGAAGGGAGATGGAATAAGCATTTGTAAGCAATTAACTCCATGCCAGGCACTGTGCTGAATGCTTTACAAATATCTCAATAATGACACTTAAAAATTTTAAACATATCCATTTACATAGCAGTAAGGCAGAAGAAACATTGCAGGAATGTGTAGTAAACTGAATGCAACAATAATAAATACATTACAACCATGCATGAACCTGGGTAACATTTTTCCTCCGATAGGTTCAGCATCTGTGGAGGAAAGTGGTTCTGCCCAGAAACCTGTCAAGGAAACACGTGAGGGAGGAAAGCCCATATTCTTGGGTTGACTTGCAGCTCACTCCAGGCTACAGACTTTGATGTCATTGGTCCATTCAGGAGCATCTTATCTCGGGAAAGCATGTCTTTAGCAACTCTGTTGGTCCTCACTTCTCTCCGAGACAAAGCTGTTCTTGAATTCAGCATGGCATTTACAAGCTTCCAACTTACAAACACTTTTTTGGGGGGGGGGTAGGGAGAGCAATCCGGAGTTAAGTGACTTGCCTGGGGTCACAGCTAGTAAGTATCTGAGGCCGGATTTGAACTCAGGTCTTCCAGATTCCAGGGCCCATGCTCTATCCACAGCACCACCTAGCTGCCCGTACTCATTTTTAAATTGGTGTTGAGAAAGTATTATCTCTTAATTTCGGGTAACTCTTTCCTTGAAGCCAGAGAACTGAAAAGCTCCAGTTGACTGTAAGCAAGGCAAACAAGTCTATCCAGTTCTTTGCTCATCAGGATTCTGTTATATCCAATTAAATCTCTATCTTTTTCTATTAGCAGCTGAAAATCTCTCATACCCCTTTCTGCTTTTACCTTTCAAATTGAAGGGGGTGAAGCAAAGAGCAACAATTACTTCTGAAATCCTTCATTTCTATGAAGCCTTGGGAAGTGGTCTCAAATTCAAATAGAAATGGGGCCATTAAAATGTACCTAAGGATCCCTGCCCAAGGGCACATATTGACTTAGAAAATCACAGATTAACATTATGTTTTATTTTTTTATTTTATTTATGTTTATTTATTTAATTAAATTTATTATTTATTTTATTTATATTTGTAGTTTGTTGAATATTTCCCAATTAAATTTTAATTTGGTTCTGGCCACATTTGCAAGTTCCAGGGTCCTTCCATTTGACAATGAGGTTGAACCTCTCTCCACCCAATCAAGAATGATGGAGCCCAACCTTGTCAGCAGAATACTTCTGCTGCAGGTCTCCAAACAGCTCCCAGAACCTGCTTTTCACCCCCTGTTAAATTATCTTCTTTCAGGCTCTTTAATCTACTCCTAGAACAATTTATCAAATTTTTGTGTCATACGTTTTCTTTTAAGTTTTATTTTTTTTAATTCTGAATTTAAACATCAGAAAAGAGCATTTTCATATACATGGCAGAACAGAAAGAGGATTGCATATAGAGCTGAATCTCCATTTCAAATGAATGCTTAAAAGAAAAAAACCCGACAAACCCCAAACAAGGTTCTTATCCTGGAACTTTCTGACCATCCTGGAGCTTTCTTGAGAGATTCCTTAGCTGTTGCTGCCTCTGGACACAGAGTTTTGTATACTATACATTTTTTCTCTTTGATCATGCTGGTGCTCACTTTGTTTTTGTTTTTTTGTTTTTTTTTGGGGCGGGGGCTAGGCAATGGGGTTAAGTGACTTGCCCAGGGTCACACAACTAGTAAGTTTTAAGTGTCTGAGGCCAGATTTGAACTCAGGTCCTCCTGAATCCAGGGCCAGTGCTCTATCCACTGAACCACCTAGCTGCCCCAAAATCTTGTGTTTTGTTTTTTTTTTTGGTGAGGCAATTGGGGTTAAATGACTTGCCCAGGGTCACACAACTAGTAAGTTTTAAGTGTCTGAGGCCAGATTTGAACTCAGATCCTCCTGACTCCAAGGCCAGGGCTCAATCTACTGTGCCATGTAGCTGCCCTTGGTCCTCACTTTGAATAAAGAACTTCCTTTCCTGTTACCAATGAGCTTCTTCCTACCTCTTTGCAATTCTGGGGTAGGTGTCTCTTACTATAGTGAGGTTCATCTGTTGCCCACTCCTCCCACCCCTTCCCTCCATGTTTGTATAGTCTTTTTAAAATTTTTTTTATTTTTAGGCAATTGGGGTTAAGTCATTTACCCAGAGTCACACAGTTAGTAAGTGTCAAGTGTTTGCTTTGAGCCCGGATTTGAACTCAGGTCTTCCTGATTCCAGGGCCTATGCTCTATCCATGGCACCATCTGGCTGCCCACAGTCATTTTTAAATTGGTATTGAGAAGATATTATCTCTTAATTTGGGTAACTCTTCCCTTGAAACCAGAGAACTACAAAGCTCCTGTTGACTCTAAGCAAGGCAAACAAATCTATCCAGCTCTTTGCTCATCAGGATTTTGTTATATTCAATTAAATCTCTATCTCTTTCTATCTCTTCTCTTTCTAAGTCCTCCTGACTTCAGGGCCCATGCTCTATCCACTGAGCCACCTAGCTGCCCCATGTTTGTATATTCTTACAGACCCCAATTAGGAGATAATAGCAAGTTCCACCTTCTTTCTTCTTTCTTCACTAGGATATTTTACCTTCTCTTCCCTTTCCCTAGCTTTAAACCCTCAGGACAGAATCAAAACCACCCCCAGGTTCTCTTTTTTTCTTATTTGATTCCTTTAATAGCAAAATAATAATATAATTTGAAGACGATAAAATTTTAATGGACCCTGGTTTCTTTCCCCCCAATTAGAATGTTAGCACTGCATCATATAACAATCTTCCAATTGCTCTAATAAATTTGCCTTTCTATATTTCTCTTGACTCATGTTTGTATTTGAAAGTCCCTACGCAGCTCTTTTTTTTTCTTTCTGAAATGATCATCTCTGTTTGATCAAAGGTCCCTTTTTATTCCTATATCTTTCAATGGCTTAAATAAGAGCCTTCTGACTTTCAGTAACTCATCTTTCACTAAGAAAAAAAGTAATAACTTGACAATTTTCCCTTACGAAATCAACAGACTTAAAAAAAAAATCATCCTCCAGTCTCCATTTTTTACCCTTCATTTTTTGTTTTATCTTCATATCTTAAAGCAGTTTTATGCAAATGAACTAGGGAACCATAATGCTCACGATCTCTAAGTACTCAATGTGGTCCAATATCTAATTTGTGCTTTTGAAACTGTTCCTTCATATTCATATTTCGCAGTTTTTAAATAAAAGTGTTTTTATTTTAAATTACTATTTTTTGATACAATAAAAAGTACTTCTATGAGTATTTTTATACATGTGGATTCTTCACCTCTTTATTTGATCTTTTTGGGGTACCTAGTAGTGTTATCACTGGATCAAGAGGCATGCCCTGTTTAGTGACTTTTTGGTGATAGTTTTAAATTGCTTTCAGGGACCAGTTTGTAGCTCTATTAGTGGTGTATTAGTGTGCATTTCCTCCCACAGCCCTTCCAGCTATTGTCATTTTCCTTTTTTGCCATCTTTGCCAGACTGATGGGTGTGAAGCAAGTTAGATAAAGTGTTCATTAATTGCTTACTATGTGCCCAAGGCTCTACCCCAGTAGAACACACTGGTGATACAAATACAAGCTAGCAAAACAGTTTCTGCTTCTTAAGGTGCTTAAAATCTAATGGAGGAAGATAGCATGTAATGGGAACTGGAAAGTGGGTCTGGGCTTTAAGCTGGTGCCTAGGAGTTGAGATGGAGGTTAGTTCCATGTAACATAAAGTGAAAACTCATTTGTCAGCGCTGAGGGATCTGGGGGCAGAATCCAAGGTTGGGGTGGGAGGGAGAAGAGGATGATAGCTGGAGTTGCTGTTGTTTTCTTATAATAGAAATTAAGATTTTTGAGGGTAGAGAGTATTTCATTTTTGCCGTTGCAGAACATAGCACAATGCTTGGCATGCCGTAGGCAGTAAATACTTGTTGATTGATTGATGCCCATTTAATTTTATCCTTTTGGATTCATCCCATTGTTTTACCTAAGTAATCTCTGCATTGGAGTGCATGAAAAATGATTCATGGAAATGTGAAAAGACACCATTAGAACTATTGATTTTTATTTTTCTAATCTAAAAAAAACCTTAAAGCCTTACTAATATTTAATCTATGGATTGGGGCAGCTAGGTGACACAGGGGATAGAGTGCAGGTCCTGGTGTCTGGAAGACCTGAGTTCAAATCTGGCCTCAGACACTAGCTGTGTTTGCCTCAGTTTCCTTATCCGTAAAATGAGTAGGACAAGGAAATGAAAAACCACTCCAGTATCTTTGCCAAGAAAACCCCAAAATGGGTCACAAAGAGTTGGACACAATCAAAAACAACTAAACAACAACAACAAATATGTGGATTGATGCTACTGCCCTCACATAGGTTAGATGGTCACATCTCGTGGATGGTAGTAGGTAAGATGGTCTGAGGGAAGAGTAGAATTGCCAGATGAATTTCATCCCAAATCTTAGCATACCTGGTGGATGGTCTGAAAGATTAGTATCATGCTTTAGTCAGTACAACTAATGATATACTTCATTTTTTGAATCTGTATGTGTGAATTAATTTTTTCAGGTATGATAGCCACTAAAACCTAGTATCAAAATAAAATGAGCTTTAAACTAGATCTTTGAATCACTTTATTACAGTGTTAAACCAACATTTTCAAATATAAAGAAGCATATTTAATCATTTCTCACTAAAACATTAATAATTATAGTGAGAGAAGAAGGCTTTTTTGTGCAATAAATTGAAAAAGTTAAAAAATCAATCATTATTTTGTCCTTTGAAAATATCTAGTTTGTCTGTTTTATAATGTACGATATATTTTAGTACAATAATACATGTATAATTTACAAATAACTATATATATAATTTGCTCAGATTTTTTTTTACTGATAGGGATGCAAAATTAAAAATGTTAGCAGACTGCTGCTCTAATCTAGCAAGACGTTTTTGGGTCTCTGTCTTCCATTGTGTTATCAAGGCCCTCCATTTTCTGACCTCGCCTCACCTAGCTCTCATTTTCTGTCCATTTTTCTTGAGTTCAGGTCAGCCCCTTTTCCCTCTCTGTTCTTATTCTTTCATTCTATTGCTAAATTTTATCATGTTGTTCTCCTTACTTCGAATACTCTTTCTTAATTCCTCTGTGTATTCAAATACTGTCCTTTAAGACCTAATTCATATTTCATCTACGTGAGTCTCAAGTCTCACATCTATGAGACATTCCCCATTATTGGTAGCCAACATTTACTTCTCTTCTTAATGATCTTCCATGGCACTTAATCTTGGTACCACACACTTAATATTGGCATAGTTTAACAAACTACTGGAGTTAAATAATTTCATAGAGTTCAGTCTGCTGATATGTGACAATGGGCATGTGCCATATTGTGATTTGTGAATTGGCAAGTGTGCCCACTTGCTGCACTTGCTTTTATATATGTCATATCTCTTTACAATAGTGTAAGGTCCTTGAAGAAAGGGACTATTTTAGTTTGTCTTTCTATCCCTAGCACCTGTCACACAGTAGGTAATTCTTATTAAATTGATTGAATTGTGAGTTGCTTGAGGGATTATGGTGCTGCTTCATTTTTATATCCCAAGCTATAGATTATAGTATATGTAGTAGTTGCTTAAAAGACACCTGTTGAAGGAATTGAATGTATTTCACTTTATATGTTAACTGACTTAGGGTTGCTCTAATCCTAAGTGATTATTCTTCTAGCCCCCATCTGATATAATTAGTTGCTAGTAACACAAGGAAGTCTGTCTGATAGCTGAAGATGGTGACTAATCCCTGGAAAAACCTCTTTCTTCAACCTAGGCTAAGGAACTTGTGTACTTTTCCTGGTAAGGAACGAGACTGTTTTGAGAATTAATGCTGTCTTGGGAGTTAGTTTCTTCCAGATGTTTGCACGTTGGCTCTTGAGTTAATTAAGCTCCATTCTGGTACTTCTAGTCCCTTTAGTGAACGGCAGGATGAAAAGCATTTTTACTATTGAAAGTAAGATCTACCTCAATTACAGAATTCTACTTGATTCCCTTGCTTGCTTAAATGGAAGCTCTGTGCAAGGACTTCTGAAATGGATGATATTGAATTTTTAAATAATGTTTTTCTGAATGCTCCATAAACGGAGGAGGAAAAGAGTGGCTTTGGAAGACTGTGTTAGTGAGAAGGAGAGAGAATTTTGGATGAATGAGAATGATAGTGAGAAGAGTGCTTGTAGATAGGTTTTAATGTGGAGCTCCCGTTGATATCCTAATTGCATTGCATCCATATCCATAGAATTTCTGTTTGAATAACCCTATCTACTGGTTGTTTTCCTACTGCCAATCCTCTGATTGTCATTCAAAGCCTTTCATAAACTGGCTTTCTCCTACCTTTTCAGTCTTCTTACATCTTATTCCTGTCCCCTATGTACTCTGCAATCCAGTAACAATGGCTAACCCCCACCATCTCTTGGCTCTAAGTGTCTTCTCTAGCTATACCCCATGCCTGGAATACTCTCCTTCCTCATCTTTGCCTTCTAGTTAACTTGGATTTCTTCAGGTACCAGCTCAAATTCCACCTTCTAAAAGAAACCTTTCCTAAATATCTATCTATCTATCTATCTATCTATCTATCTATCTATCTATCTATCTATCTATCTATCTATCTATCTATCTATCT
>NW_020952293.1:1524277-1531266 GCF_900497805.2 Vombatus ursinus
AGGGCTGGACAGGCTGTTCTATTCTTTTCAGGGTATGGTGTTTCTGCTTGATGGGTTGACCCAATGGTCTCCTGGTTTCATTCTTTAGTGAGTAGCTGTAATCTTTTTCTATCTTCTGCCATTGGCTGTAGTAGCCAAGGGATATTGTGCTCTTTTCATCTGGACCAATAACTCTTTTTTATTATTAAAGATGGTATTACAATGCTCTTTTCAGCTGGACAGCAACAAAAGCACTTTGAGCTAGTTAGGGCAAAGACCCTCACCTTAGGCTCAGCAGAAACTCCTTCCTTCTGACTCCCTCCAAGCCTCAGCTCTGAGGTTGGTCATCACCTCCAGACAAGAGATGGGAGAACACTTACCTCTCATTTTCAATAAATTCTTCCCGCTCAGATGCTCTTCCCTTGGCAAACAATTCCATATTCCCTTAGGGTGATCAGTATTTTTCATTCCCATACTCTTTATGGAATCTCTCGTTGATTCACATTATGTAAATGCAGTATATACGCTGGACTCAGGTTCGTTGTCTTGTTGGCCCCTTCATATGTTATTTTTCATCTGAAGGCTTTCTCTTATGCCTTCCCATATCTCCATCTTTTTTGGCCTATGAAGACCAGATTTTGCTGAAGTCTCACTTGGGTTCTTGCCTTACGTTAATTTCTCTTGTCTCCTAGGTCTTAGTATTTCTAAATTTTGTATTTCAAAGTTTCTTTTCAGCTCTGATTTTTTCATCAGTGATGGTTGCAAGTTCTCTAGTCTATTAAAGGTACATTTGTCCTCTGTAGGATTATATTCAGTTTGGCAGGGTGAGTTATTAAGTTGCAAGTTTTTATCTTTTGTCCTTTGGAATATCATACTCTGAGGTTTTCTCTTCTTTATAGTGTTGTTGTTCAGTAGTGAACTTCATTTGGGATTTTTTTAGTAAAGATACTGGAGTGGTTTGCCATTTCCTTCTCCAGCTCATTTTACAAATGAGGAAACTGAGGCAAATAGAGTTAAGTGACTTGCCCAGGGTCACACAGCTAGTAAATGTCTGAGACTGAATTTGAACTCAGGTCTTCCTGACTCCAGCCGTGGTGCTCTATGCACTATGGTGCCTAGCTGCTTCTTTATAGTAGTTACCCCCAACTCACATGCTGCTCACTTTGGTTCCTTAGTATTTGTACTTTTTGTCTGCTGGCTTGCACTATTTTTTTTTTCTTTGACTTGGAAGCATTGCATTTTGGCTATAGTATTCCTGGCCATTTTCATTTTAGGGCTTCTTTCCAAAATTCTTGATGGATTTTTAAATATTTTCATTTTGACCTCTGGTTCTAATATATCTGAACAGTTTGTTTTATAATTTCTTGAACTTTGGTGTCCAGATTTTTCTTTGAATTCTTTTTTTTCTCCAGAGAGTCTGATAATTCTTAAATGCTTTCTCTTTCACTTGTTCCTCAAGTTGATTGTGTTGGAGATTATATATTTTACATTTTCTTCTATTTTTGACTTTGTTTTAATAGTTCTTGTTTCACAGAGTCATTGAATTCTCTATGTTCAATTCTATTTTTCATGTGGCTCACTACTGTGATAAATTATCCACCTTTTGTTTTAATTTATTTATTCTCCTTTCATTTCCCACCCCTCCCACCCTGAACTCTCTTTTCATTTTCATCTCCTGCTTTATTCTCACCCATTCTTGTACCATTTGGCTAAACCATTTTTTACTTTTCTCAGGGGTCTTGCTAGTAGTTGTTGCTGGGTTAATCATTTCTTTTGAGTTTGCCTTTTAGGCCTCTCTCATTTCATAGAATTTGTTAATTGTGTTTTCTATTATTTTCTCATATTTTTAGTCTCAGTTCTTAGTTTGGGATCTTTGCTTGAGTCAGTTCTCTGGCGTGGTTGAGTGGGTTGAGTAAACCTCTGTAGTCTGAATGACTCTGATGATCTGGATAGGTTAGCTAATTGGCCTTCTCTTTTCATCATCTTCAGTTAGGAATTAGTTCCATCCTTAGCATTTCCCAGTAGGATGGTGGAGATTATGTTGGCATCAGGCCTCCTGAAATGCCAGCACACAGTCATTGAGTTAGCCTTGCCTATCACTCTGGTACCTGGTGCCCCAAGGAGTGCTGGGCTCTGTCTCCCTGTGCATTGACCAGCTGGCCTGGTTCTGCCTCTTGCTAGTATTCTGACAGCCTGGGATCCGGATTTAGTGCAGTCCAGCAAAGCCACTTTTGAAGTTTCTGTTTGGAATACGAGCTTCAGATCCCTTTACAGAGTCTGGATTGGCTCTAGTCCTCTCTCTACTTCTGTTGGCTTCTAGCTCATTATCAAAGCTCCTGTCATTAGCACAAGCCTCTCTCTGCCTCTACTCCTTCTGCATCAACTTAATCTGGCACTGGCTTTCCTAATTCAACCACTGGACCAGCCTCCCCCTCTCCTGGCCATCTTTTTGTGCAATTCTAGACTGGATTTTCTTTGAAATTTAAAAAAGAATTTTGAACTTTAATACCAGAAAAAAAGAGCATTTCCATAAATACAGCAGACTATTTCATAGCTTTTATTTATTTTTTATCTCTTCCTTAATTTCTTTTAGGTATTTGTGTGGATCTTGTAGAAAATCCATTTTGTTCCTTTGGCACCCTGATTGCAATTGTAATTAAGTTACTTTTTCCCTCTAGGCTAGATTTTTGGACACCTTTAGAGCTACATTAATTTTTTAAAATGCTGATTAGTATCTTCTTTGATTTACTCATGTCTTTAGCTTTAGTTTTTCAATTGGGCCTTTATACCAGGGTCAGGCTCTATCTCCTGCCAGGCTTTTGAGAGGGGTCTGCCTTGGTCTCACCTTGGGTCACCTGGGTTTCTACACTGGCTCTTTGGGTTAAGAGGTGATTAATCTTGAGGTTTAATGCACAGGATCTTCAGGGCCTTCTATGGTATCTCAGGAGAGAGTGCTAGGGACTTCAGAGCCCCTGGGTGCCTGAGATGTCTTGGTCCAAGTGGTGCCACACCCCAGAAATTGCTGCTGCTTCTGGTGGCTTCTGAGATTTCTACTGTGGGTTTCCAGTTACCCTGGGGATTTCTGAGTACCTGGAGCTTCTTTTTGGGGAGCTCTTTGCTGTAGCTGCCTCTGGACATAGAACTCTGAAGGCTAAATGTGCCTCTTGTCATGGCGGGCAGTTACCAGTGTTTTTGGTTGTGTGGCCTTGGGTCAGCTATAATATCCTTTCCTTTTGTCTGTGGTCTTTGGGCTGATCTTTTATGCAGTTCTAAGCTAAAAAAAAAGCCACATGGTGTAATGTCTCATTGGATTTCTTGATCCTTCTTTGGTCTGGGGCAAATTTCAAGTTTTTGCTGAAATAACTAGGAGTTTCCACTAGGCTTGGCTTTTGAGCACCTCTAGACCTACAAGAATTTTGTGTACTGGTCATTTTCTTCTTTGGTTACTCATCTCTCGAGTTTTTGCTCATGAACTGGGGCTTTGTGCCAGGGCCAGGCTCCTTGTCCTGAAGTGCTTTTGATAGGATGATGTGGGTCCTGCTTGGTCTCTCTTTGGGTCACCCAGGTTCTTTCGCTGTCTTCCTCCTCCTGGAGGAAGCAGGAGACTTCTACAACTTTGAGATTCAGAGAGCTAGATTTTCAGGACTGTTTTAGAAGTCTTCTTGACTGAAAGCCCTACCTCCTTTCACATATCTTTATTATTGGTCTTTCTGGGGTTATTTTCTGATATTTGCTGGAGTCTGTGTAAGAGCTATCTTAACCGGGAGTACCCACATCATGCCTCCCTTAATGACATTGTTATGGGAATTTTTGATTCTGTTTATTATTCGGGACTCAGGGACATTCCTCCTACAAATTTTGGTTAATATTAACCTCACCTGAACAAAAACTGTCCCGTGGGATGTAAAACTTTACTTGCATGCCTTAAGTATTCCTTAGATAAGAAGCCAGAAGAATATCAACTGTCCCCACCTCCTCAGTGACATGTAAATCCTCCTCCTCAATCACCTATTTGTGAATCCTCTAAATGTCATTTAGTCTGTAACCCAACTTAGTTTACTTATAAAGTTTGTTTGACAAAGTTATTTTCTTAGGGGTTGTATGAGATTATGACTTTGTTTAACTAAGTTTGTTAAACTTTTAAAACATTGAAGGAAGTATGGAATTATGGATCTATCTTCTCTTTAACTTTTATGGCCTAAGAGGAATATACAAGATTGAAATATGTAAATGAATTATTTCTGCATCACTCTGGCATAATTTTGCCTATAAGAAGCTTTGTCAGCATCTTCATGACTGTTCAGGTTTTCTCTGAGGCCTGAACCTATGTTTGAGCATAATAATAAAATTTAATTATTTTTATCCCCCATAATTTCTGCATTATGGTGAATCAATATTTGGTAGCAGTTACCCTCCGCATGAACTCAGAGAGGAGAGATTTCTCCCATAACAACATTCGAGACCTCATCTGTTTTTCGGGTACCATGTCATACTGTTGGCCACCACACGAACTTGTATCTAACATGTGGTCCACTAACACTCAGACCTTTTGCATGCTATCTAGCTACCATTTTGTTATTGTGAGGTTGATTTTGTGAATCCACGTGGAGGGCCTTATGTTCACCATTAGTTTTGCTTTAGCTTTATTGATCTTCAATTTTATCTTTGTCATCCAATTTGTTAGCTATTTCTCTTAACTTTTGTGTCACCTGCAAATCTGATAAATGTAACGGTGCTTACCTCCTCCCTGAGAGCCAGGTGTCTTACATTTCTATCCCTTCCCCCAAGCTCTCCAGGGTCTTAAGGGGCTTGGGGTATTTGGGCTTTACTATTAGCATGAGGTCCCGCTGATTGTGTTCCACTAATTTTAGGGTTCCAAGTACCCTAGTTCAATTTATCTCCTTAATAGTCGTATTAGCTTTTACAAAGGAATATTTACTCCAAAGACATAGCAAGAACAAATATATAAAACATTCCTCCTCCCCCCAAAACAACAACAACAGCCTATGAGGGTCATAATCTCCCCGGCCTGCCCTCCACCCTTGATCTCTGGGGAGGGGAGGAGGATTGAATCCACGGTATAACTCAGTTCCTATATGGCATCACTCCTACCAAGTTTCAGGTCCAAATTCCTCCACACCTTGGCTTCTCAGGGATTTCCTGTTGGATGGCAGCAACATCAGGCCTGGAATCCTGTCTTCAGAGTTTCCATGGCTTGAGGTTCTGGGTCCACAGCTCCTTGAACCCTGGACTGGAAAGTACAAATGAAACAGATCAAAACCTGAGCTCATTTCTTGGGGCCACAGGGCTTAAGGGAAAGATGGACCTTTCCCCGACCCAACTTCATGTATGGTGCCTAAGCTATGCATCAATGTGGTGTTCACCTCTTGGACATCAAGAGAGGAGGGAGAGAGATGAGATAGAGAGAAATGGGGAGGTGGGGAGAGAGAGAGAGGGAGGGAGAGAGAGAGAGAGAGAGAGATGGAGAGAGAGAGAGAGAGACAGAGAGTCCCTATCTAGTTATTTTAAAGACATAGGCAGATCCTGTTATGCAGCCAAGGGAAAGAGACTGCTCCCACCCACTTGGTGGGGGAATGCAGAATGTCTTCTACCAGGAGCAAATCCCTGGTGTCTTCCACATGGGTGCCTCCATCTTAGGCAATCTGGCACCAAAGTCTTGTTATATAAGCGTGCCATCTCTGCCTTTATATGACTTGATAAAAATGTTATATAATCCTAGAGGACTGACCAGTGAGGGACTAGTCATGGGAGTATACATAAGGGATTTACAGAGATGTTTGCTGAGACTACTTGTCACCTAAATAAAAAATAAATAAATTAAAAAAAATAAATTTAAAAAGTCCTTTAAACTGGCAAAAATGATTGTCCTCTATGGCAGGTAAGCAAATAGGCAGTATCTGATGACACGGACTGGAGAGTCCTGGCTCTCTACTTCAGAACATGAACAGAAATTCTGCAGCTATTTCTTGTTCATTTACTGAATGACAGCAGGAAGTCTTTTAGTTGGCTACCAACCCAGAATTGAATCTTTGTAAAGTCACCTTTCTCTTGGCCCAGGAGTGTAAATGAAAAAGAAGAAATACTATAACACTCTAGGTGGGTTAAGCCTTCCCCTACATGATTGCTTCTGCCCCTATTATATCTATTCTCCCTTGTGAAGGTGAAGGAATATTGGAAATGAATTGATCCTGTGAAATCTGAAAATTCAGAGGAGCCATTAGATGTCCAGGATTGAGAGTCTATGGCAATGACTGTTACAGCTGCCACAACCAAGTGGGATGAGCCGCCAGCAAAGCTGTGAGGATGACTTGTGGTCTTCAGCCAAGTGAGACCAACCCAATAGCTGAGATGCTACATCCTACAATCAAGGAAATGACTCAGTCCATCCAAGCCCGGATCACTGGGACACTCTGCCGCAGAAAGTTTCTTCTAAATTCATAGAATCAGAAAGTTGTGGCTTTCTATTTTTTTTTTGTTAAGCTCACAGGAGCCGTAGGGGTCATCTAACTCAACCTTCTTGTTTTATAGATGAGGAAATAAGCTCAGAAATGTGGTTTCTTTTAAGTTCATAGGCTCATAGATTTGAATGTCAAAGAAAACTTAGAGGTCATCTAGTTCAATCCTTGTTTTATAGAAGAAGAAACAGGCTCAAATGATTTGCCCAAGGCCATATGAGTAGTAGAGCCTGATTTCAAATCCAGGTTCTCTGACTCCAAATGCAGGACTCAATATCACATCATTTTTTTTAAATCTCCAGACATTGATCATGTCCCAAATCTACTTATGTCTGCTATTATCTAGCTTTTGTTGCTATTGTTTAGTTATTTTTCAGTCATTCTTTGTGATCCATTATTGGGGTATTCTTTCCTTCCTTCCTTCCTTCCTTCCTTCCTTCCTTCCTTCCTTCCTTCCTTCCTTCCTTTCTTTTGTTCTTTCTTTCTTTTTCTTTCTTTCTTTCTTTCTTTCTTTCTTTCTTTCTTTCTTTCTTT
>NW_020952293.1:1531276-1560574 GCF_900497805.2 Vombatus ursinus
TCTTTCTTTCTTTCTTTCTTTCTTTCTTTCTTTCTTTCTTTCTTTCTCTCTTTCTTTCTTAATCAGGGTTAAGTGATTTACCCAGAGTCGCACAGCTAGTCAGTGTCTGAGGCTGGATTTGTACACTGGTTCTCTTGGCTCCAAGGCCACCATATGGGGCTTTCTTGGCAAAGATACTGAAGTCGTTTATAATTACCTTCTCCAGATCATTTTACAGATGAGGAATCTGAGGCAAACAGGGTGAAGTGACTTGCCCAGGGTCACACAGCTATTAAGTGTCTGAGGCTGGATTTGAACTCAGGTTTTCCTGACTCCAGGCCCAGCACTCTATCCACTGAACCTCTCTTCATTACATCCATGAGAATGGCACAAGAAAGTTTCTCAAGGTGTTTGCTTTTAAAATCTGGGCAAACTTTATCCACAGCATTCCTCTGGTATAGCAATCTAGTAACTCTATTAAAAAGCAAAGTGGGGGCTTATTCTGGTAAGATCCATTCTTAAAAAAAATGGCTCTGGCTCTTTATTATTAGTGCTTCATTTTCATTTCATTTATTTTAGTGCTTCATTATTATTACTGCTTCATTTTCCAGAAATTCACTAATCCTCTCTTTAATAGTCTATTGTAGAGTTTCCCAGGTATTGAACTCATGCTCACTGGGCTATGGTTTACAGACTGTTTTCCTCTCCTCCTTCTTTTGAAAACTGGTCCATTTGGTTTCCCTACTAATTCAGCATCCAACTTGTCCTCCATGCTCGTTCCAAGGTCATTGACAAGAGCTCTGGAGCTCTTTTAACTTCTTGTCCTTTTTGGCGTATCCCAGGACATGGTTCTTCTGGGTCTGAAGTTCTAGTCATGGGTCTGATGACTTGAACTTATCCAAAGGAGTTAGTTGTTTTCTTATTATCTTCCTACTTAGCTTGAGTATCAAATACCTATTAGCTATTTTTTTTTTTTGGTGTTGTTCTTACCAGCCCATAAATCATTCTCTTTGGCAGAGAAACAGGAGCAAAATATTGAGCAAGTTTCTCTGCCATCAGTTACCATTGTTCCATCTACTTCAAGCAGCAGTCTTATCCTTGCTTTAATTCTCCTTTTTTTCTCCACTATAGCTTCCAGTAACCCCCAAACACTCTGCAGTCTTTAACTTCCCTTGCTAGTCTCAATTTGCTAACCTCAAGCTTTAACAGTCTTAACTCTTCTATCCCTGTTTTTATTCAGTTGTTTGTTTTTTTTTTAGTTACGTTCGACTGTTCGGGACCCCGTTCGGGGTCTTCTTGGCAGAGATGCTGGAGTGGTTTGCCATTTCTTTCTCCAGTCCATTTTACAGATGAGGAAATTGAGGCAAATAGGGTCAAGTGACTTGCCCAGGGTCACACTGCTATTAAATCTGAGACCAGATTTAAACCCAGGAAGATGAGTTTTCATGACTTCAGGCTTTATCCACTGAGCCATCTAGCTGCACTGACTCCCCACAAATTACTTTGCATTTACTCATCTGTGTAAGTGTTTATATCCTCCTAACTGAATATAAACTCATTAAAAACAAAGATTGACTTTTTTTGTCTTTGTGTTGACCCATCTTAGCACAATCCCCTTTGTGTAGGAGGGGGTTTAAAATGCTTATTGAATTATTGGATTGAATCTTTATGCCCTTTCAGTATCTTTAATGGTTGATGAGTTATTTGTGGATCCACATAGGTGCCCTTAGACAGCTCTCCCATTTCCTCCTCATCAGAGTAATTTCTGTTTATAGAATTTCATTTATGGGAGCTTCTCTTATTTTAAAATCAACAAGTATTTTTTTTTCTTTCCCTCCCACCTGTCCCTCCCCCACATTAAAAAAAGAGAAAAGTGAAACCCTTGTGAAACTAAGCATTTTCAAGCAAAATATTCCTGCATTGGCTGCATCCAAAAATGTGTCATTTCCTGAATCCTTACTCCATTCCTTCTGTCAGGAGGTCGGCAGCATACTTCTTCATTGGTCTCTTGGACACATGGTTGGTCATTGCATTGATCAAAGTTGTTTTGCTTTATAATGTCATAATTATTGTGAGACTTTTCTCCTGGTTCTGCTCATTTCATTCTCCATCAGTTCATACATCTTCCCAGGTTTCTCTGAAACTATCCCTTTTGCCACTTTATCCTCTGAACCTGGGGCAAAGGAGGAGAGACTGGACTATGTTGAGGTGATTTGAAGGGGATGATGAATACACAAATGAGTGCAGTTCAAACTAGTATATAATGTGCTGTGAGAGAGGAACAAAGAGTGTGCTCTGGGAATTAAGAGGAAAGAGAGAGCACAACTACTTGGGCGGAAGGTTTGAGGACAGAGGAAAAACTTCTGAACTGGGTCTTGGAGAATGTGTAGGGTTTCTATGGGGAGAGAAGGGCATTTCAAATGGAAGAAACAACATAATCCAAGGCATAGGGACAAGAAAAATCCAGAGCATGTGTGATGAGCATCAAATAGTCTAATTCAGATATATGGACTATAGGGTATATATAGGGGAGTTATGAGAGATGAACCAGGAAAGGTTGTTGATGCTGCCAGATTGTGAAAAGTCTTGAATGTCAGGCTAAGGAGCAGCTTAATTATGTAGGCAATGGGGAGACACTAAAGATTGTAGGGAAGGGGAGTGACATGATCAGGATGATATTACCTTAGATCAATAGGTCAAGGTCCTGAGAATTCACCTGTGTGGGAACTTTCTTCCCCTATTTGGATCACAGCATATTTGTGACTTAGAGTTGTAGGCAATTGCCTGAGGCTCAGAGAATATACCCATGGTCATATAGTCACTTAGTCAGAAGTGGAATTTGAACCCAAGACTTGACTCTAAGACCAGCATGCTATTTATTATACCATACTGCCTTTCCTATAGTTCCTTAAGATAATGAATTGTATGCATTTGAAATTTAGACTCTGACATAGCTCCTTTTCTGTTTTTCTATTCATTCTGACTTACTAATGGCTTATTAAATATACTAAAGTATACTTTTATAATACTTACTAAATATACTAAAGTATACTTTTCTCCATTCTTTGAAAATATGATATAAAAAATAAGGTTGTACCATGAACCAAGAGAGATTTATCTGCTCTGGAATGGATGCAGATTGAATAATGAACATTATCCTTGTAAATAATTGATGCTAATGATCAGAAAACTACTCTTTTGAAAAATAAAAATGATGTCATTGAAAAAAGGTCCTTTAATTGAAACTGGCAAAAGTGATTTTCTCCTGTGACAGATCAGCAAATGGGCAGCCATTCTAAGAAAATTTATCTGAAAATTTCATACGCTTCATTGATTTAGTCAACCATGTGTATGACAAGTAAAATAACAGCCACAGAGAGGCAGAAATAGAGTGAAATACTAGGGGGCAGCAGGGGTGGAAAGGGGGGACAGGGAAAGGGAAATTAATGCAACTCAGTTCTTTAGACCCTTACAAAACTGTGAGGTGGGAATGAGACTTCCAGATGTGCTGTTATCATTATTCAACCCAGAAATTTTCATTCAAATCAACTCTTTTTTATTGTATTGCTGTTTCCCATGCTCTCCTGTTAGTCTTTAGTCTTACTTTTCCTAGATGGGCTATGGCAAAAACCCAGGGAAGGAAAGCAACTTGTTTCACGGACAGAGCTCAGCTAAGAACTGGTTTTTGCCTCTCTTTGCATCCCTGGTACTTAGCACAGGCAGTAAGTGCTTAATGAATACTTGTTGACTTGTTGACTTTCCTGTTCTTGGTCCAAGTGCACAACATTCAAACCAATCTCTTCAAAGTCTCTCAAAGGACTTCAGAAGTCGTGGACTAGCCTGCTAGTCATTCCCCATACACCACATTCCAGTTTCCATTCTGCGCCTTTGCACAAAAGATTGTCCATGTCAGAATGCATCCTCTCCTCAACTCCCCTTGTTAGCATCCCTAACAACATTCAAATCACAAGCTCAGCTGTGATCTCTTGCATAAGACCTTTCCTGATTCCCCTTTCCCTTTTCTCCAGTCTTAAAATTATTTTGTATTTGTATAGACTTTGTATCTACCTGTGTTCATGTTGTATCTCTAGCAGAATGTAATCTCTTCAAAGACAAGGAATTTTTCTTTTTGTTTTTATAGACTCAGGCTCTAGCACATGGTAGATGTTTAATAAATGTTTGTTGAATTGAATAGGCTGAAGGACATGGTACTTCCCTTTCAAGTAGTACAGATAATGTATAGTTGACATCTAGCCCCTTTCCTCCTAATGCACAAATATACAGAGATGTGGTCAAGAAATGACAACTGAAAAAAAAAATCTCCCATGCAATGCTCCTGCAAAGGGAAGAAGGGAGATTTTAAATTCCTGCAACACAAATTTGCTTTGCCATCCACACCTGGAGCAACACTGCGGGCTCTAACCACAGCACAACTTGTTGTTTTGATGAGTATGTAACAGTGACAAGTTAATAATAAATCTCCAACTCATTTACAGAGAGTGGCTAAGGAGGTATTGCGGTTTAATTTACATCTTTGGAAAGTACTGAAGATTTAATATTCTCCCTGCTTCATACATCATTTTAATACCCCTGGGGCTGAGGAGAAATACATTTTTAACTGTTAATCTGAGAAGCGCTATAAATCTATCTTGGGTCACAACTAAAATGAGTTTCTGGTGGTCTCAACAGAGGCTCCAGTGCCCCCGATTTATTCAGATTCCCGAGCCATTTATAGAATTGACAGCCCAGGCTGTGAAATTGCAGAAGCTGGGAACAGCAGGAGAATGGCTCATGAGGAGGGTGCTGTATTGGCTCATCTATGCCCAGTTAGTAATCCTAGATCAGAGTCACGCAATCATCTCTTTCCCCTGCTGGGACAACTACAACAAGATTACAGAGTGTGAACAGATATGTGTTTGAGATTCAGTTCAGAATACTAGGCTTTAATAGTCTTTTTTAAAAAAGGGGGATTGTCACAGTCTGTACCAAGGCAATACTTGTCCCCCAGGGAGAGATCTCAAAACCTCTCTGAAGCCATGACTTGATGGGCGAATGTGGTTACCTTAATTTTTCAGATGGAGAAATTGGACAGTGGAAATGGGAGAATGATTGGTCCTAAGTGGTATAGAGCCCCAGGAATTGGCTGTATTTTGTTCACCTGGGAGGGTATTCAAAGTTATTGACCTTTGCTCTTTTACCAAGTAGGTTTTATAGTTTCCTAACTTCACTGATGTTGAGATTTTTCCAATCCACTCCTTCTGAGACTATTTCCCTCTTCTGAAACTGTATATTTGTCTTCACCTGTTGTGAGTACCCTTTAAAATGTTTTAAAATAAGTTTTTTATTGATTTAAAAATTGACCACAAATATTACTGCCTCTTTCCAGTGACTACACCCTCACCCCTCAAGAGAACTCTGTTGTAAGCAAACAGACTAACACATGGATAGTCTTTGATAACCTGTGCCTGATTCCTCACCTGTAGTCCACCACTCCTCTGCTAAGTAAAGGGAAGTAGTCCTTTGGAGTTAAGATCATTCATTTCCTGGATCAGAGTTCTAATGTGTTTCAGTGTTGCTTTCCTTTCCTTTATTGTATTCATTGTCCAAATTGTTGTCTTGGTTCTGTTCACTTCATTCTGCATTAGTTCATCCAAGTCTTCCTGTTCTTTCTTTTTCTTTTTATTCTAAACTTCCTGTGTGCCTGTGTGTGTGTGCACATTCCATTTATAAAGAAGTACATAAAAGAGAGGTGTATACGTAACTGTGAATCTCTATCCAGCATAACTTGTTTGTTTAAATTAGGTAAGAAATTCAGCACGTTACTTTCAAAGCTGTCCTTTTAATCTGTGCTTCTTTTTGAACTTCCTTTTGTATGTTAAAAAAAATTTAGCAGCCTTCTTTTTATTCTTTTCTTCCTTTTTTTGGTTGTCATTACTACTAGTTCTCTCCCTCTTTACCAAAATGCCTTCCCCTACTTAAAAAAGAAAAAAAAACCCAGAAAAACAATTTTTATGTGATCATGTGCAAGAAAGTACATATATATGCATATGTATATAATACATCATCTATCTATCTATCTATCTATCTATCATCTATCTATTTATTGCCTTTCTGTTAGGAGGTGGGTAGCATGCTTTTATCATTGGTCTTTTGGAGTTGTGGTAGGTCATTGCCTTGATCGGAGTTCAGTCTTTCATAAAGTTATTTTGTTTTACAATGTAGTATAAATTGTCCTCCTGGTTCTGCTGATTTCCTTCTATAGGTTCAAACAATTCATCCGAAGATTCTCTGAAATTCTATTTTTAGTAATTTCTTACAGAACAATAATATCCCGTTATATGCTAGGATTTATTCAGCCATTCTTCAATTCCTGGCCACCTTCTTAGTTTCCAGTTTTTGCTATACTATTATGATTGTTAACTATGTACTTCCCTGATCATATTCTCATATGCTGCTTCCTCTCTTAGCATCCCAACCCTACTCTTTACAAAGAAAGTAGTCAAAGAGAAGGAATGTGATCAATTCAAGCTATACATACATACATATATATTTCAAATACACATACATCTATTTATATATTTTTTGTTGATTTCCAAGGTATAAATAAGTGCTTACATTGAAAATATGAATGTTTTATATATGTATACACACATACATTTATGTATATGTTTGTATATATGTACATATACATATGTGTATAGAGATATACAATGTCTAATATATAATATAATTAACATTAGTAATAATATAATATATAATATATAATATATAATATGTAATATATGTATCTTCACACGCATATAAACAAAGGTCCTTTCAGAATCCTAATGTCTTCAAAGGGCATTGAGGGGACTAAAAAACAAAATATTTTATATGTTAATATGCTCTCTTCTTCCATTCCATTGTCTCTCCTCTTTTCTCTGAATCCAGACTCAATCGCTGCTTCTTCTCTTTTATTTTTTCCTTCTCATCCTTCCTTCAGGATCCACCCTCCAAGGTTGAAGTTTGTTTTGTTTGTGACTATTCTCTCCCCCACATTATCATCCTTAATTCCTCCTCTTCCAGTCCTCACCTATCTCCCTATTGAGTTTGATGTATTTTTATACCAGTCATTTTGTATGTGTGCTCAACCTTTCTTTATCCAGTTCAGATAAGAATGAAGTTCGACTCTTGCTTTCCCTACTTCTTCTTTCATGTTTGTATATTCCTCTTTTCACTTAGCCTAATTATAAAAAATAGGATGTTCTACTTCCTTCTTCTTTCTTTCTACATTAGTATGTTCCTTTTGTCTCCCTTTTCTTTCTCCTCTGAAAACCCACAGAATGTAATCAGTCCACCTGAGGTCCTCTGTTTTTCTTATTTAGCCCCCTCAGTGCCCTTCGAAGACAAAGTTTTGGAGAGACACTTGTTTCTTCTCTCCTATATGAATGTTAATAATTCCTCTTCCCCAAGCTCAAAGGATCTGTTTGCATTTCCAAGTTTCTGCTCATCTCTGAATTTTTCATCAGGAGTAAGAATGAAGATCCATTTTCTTGCCTAAACTCAACTTTGCAGAGTATGTTATTCTTACTTATAAGCCTATATCTTTTGCTTTTTGGAATATTATATTTTAAGATATTCTCTCATGGTTAGTAAAAACTTCAAGGCAGGGGTATGCTGGTAAATGTTTAACAACTAGTTGACACACTTTTAGTCTGCCTTACTAACATTTTCTCCATCACTTTCTTAAGTCTTAAGACAGTCAACAAAACAACAAATCAAGCCCTGCCTTGTAGCATTTGCTGATTTCCAAAACACTCCCATTTAATAATTGTCTCTCATGGACCAGTATGAACTGGCCCTAGCACACCCCTACTTCCAGGTTGTGTGTAATGCTGACTATGGTTCCTTGGTACTTGAACTCCTGCTTTCTGGCCATGTCATGTCCAGTATTTGGTTTGTTTTTTTGGACCTAGAAACTCTGGATTTTGGCTATGATATTCCTGAGTGTTTTTGTTTTTTTTTTAGGAGGTGATCAATTGAGTCTTTGTATTTTTACTTTACCCTAAGATTTTTAATAGATCTGGGAAGTTTCCATTTATAATTTCTCGAAATATGGAATATAGACCTTTTTTTTAAAAAAAAATCATGGTTTTCAGGGAGTATGATGATTCTTTTTTTAACTTTTTTTTATTTTTAACATGTGTTTTTAAAAGTTTGGGTTACAAATTTTCTCCCTTCCTCCCTCCCCACCCACCCTCATTGAAAAGGCAAGCATCTTGATACAGGTTAGAGTCTGATGATTCTTAAGTTATTTCTTCTTGACCTGTTTTCCAAGTGAGTTTTTTTTATCATAATTACCTTGCTGTGTTGTTGGTACTGTTAACATTACTGATAATGACTTTAAAAAGGTATAAAAGTTGATAATATATGAAACACCAAATGGACAAGCCTCTATGGCTTTGGATCACAGCTTTGAATTAGTGTTGTGTTGTGAATCCCCTCTGTCAATTGTAAATTCACTAGCAAAAATCTACAGCTAAAAATTAAACCTTGATTCGACCTCGGTGAGACATTAGTGGAGCCATGATTTTATCCATGTGGTTACTCCCTCCACTGGTATACATTATAAACCTTCTTCCAGGGTGAGTCTTGTCTATATCTTTCCATTAGTTCTCCATAGAAGACCTCCCCAACATTGTCCTCTGATTCTTTTGAAATTATTGGAGTATATATGTGGCATTTGAAGTGCTATTTTGTTTTCTTTCCTTAATACAACACTGGCCCATCTCCTTTCTGGTCAAATGTATTCTCAATGATATTTCTTACATGAAAGTCATCATTGATGATACATTTTAGCTTCAGAAAATCTTCACTCAATCCATCCACCCCTGATAACTACCATCCCCTATCTCTCCTCCCTTTTGTGGTTAAATTCTTAGAGAAATCCATTTATAGACAATGATTCTGCTTCCTGTCCTCTGACTCTCTTCTTATCTCTCTGCAATCTGCTTTCCAACCTCATCGTTGAACTGGAATTGATCTTCCCAAAGGCACCAGTGATCTCTTAATTGTCAAATTTAACAGTCTTTTCTCAATCCTTATTATTCTTGACCTCTCTAATGCCTTTGATGCTGCTTATAATGCTGTTCTCCTCCATACCATCTTCTAAGTTTTAGGGACATTACTCTCTCCTATTTCTCTTTCTACCTCTCTGAGCTCTCGTCAGTATCCTTTGCTAAATCTTTATTCAGGTCATGCTTGCCAACTTCAAGCATCTCTCAAGGCTCTATCCTGGGTCGTCTTCTCTTCTGCCTCCATATTATTTCACATGGTGAGTTCATCAGCTCCCATGGATCCAATGATCATTTCTGTGCAGATGATCATCAAACCTATTTGTCCACCTCTAACTTCTTTCCTGATCTCTGATCTCGCATCTCCCTCTGCCTATTGGACATCTCAAACTGAGTTTCCCATAGACTTCTGAATCTCGACACGTCCAAAACAGAAATCATTGTCTCTCTCACCCCCAAATCCTCTTTTCTCCCTGACTTCCCTATTACTGCTGGGGCCACCACTATCTTTTTAGTCTCCCAGGCTCACAACCTAAGTGTTATCTTAGATTCTTCAGTCTCCCACCCTCCATATCCAACCTCTTGCCATGTTCCATCTAGTCTACCTTTGCACCATCTCTCAAGTACACCCCTTTCTCTCCTCTGACTCTGCCCCCACCCTGGTGCAGACCCTCATCACCTCATGCCTGGACTATTGTGATAGCCTGCTGGTGGTTTTGCCTGCCTCAAGGCTTTTGCCACTCCAGTGTATCTTCCACTAAGATTTTAAAGTGATCTTCCTAAAACACAAATCTGATCATGTAGATTCCAGTGGATCCCCATGATGTTCTGGATCAAATAGAAAACCCTCTTTTTGGCTTTTAAAGCCCTTCATAACTTGGTCTCTCCCTACCTTTCCAATCTTCCTATACATTATATCCCTTACCTTAAGTACTCTGCAAACCAGGGACACTGGTTTCTTTGCTGTTCCTAACACAGGGCACTCCATCTCCTACCTCCTGGCTGTCCCCCATTCCTCAAACCCACTCCTCATCTCTGCTTCCTGGTCTCCCTGGCTTCCCTCAAGTTTCACTAAAGTCCCACCTTCTAAAGAAAGCCTTTCTTGATTCCTCTTAATGCTAGTGCCTTCCCCCTGAGATTACCTCCAAATTAACCCTTGTAAGGAAAGTTTCTATCTTCTCCTCAGCATTGTCCTAGGCCTAGAAACATCCTTCTTCTTGCATGGCTGCCTTCAGCCTTTTTCAAATCATACCCTGGCACTTCAGTTTTGAGAAAAGAGAAGGTAGAACTTAAAAGGTCATATCAGCTCTTGCTTATGTGAAATGCCAGGTGCTGAAAGGTTGTGAACTTGTGATATTTTTATTTTAATAGATTAATAGATTCTCAAAGGGTCAGTTATTTCTTGGAGTCCATTAGCCTGTGGGAAAGTTGTACTTCATTCTTCCCAGCCTAGGGGGTCTATTTGATTTAATAAGTGGGTGCCTTGGTGCTCTCAGGTTGTAATACAGTGGGTAAGATTTGTGATCTAATTTGAATTAAATTCTGAGTTGGCTTGTGAGTATTAGGACTTCTAAGGCCTATGCAGACATGAGCTCATCTGACCTAAGAGCACTCCTGAGAAGTAAGCCAGCACCACAGGCCTCGATTAGAATGGCTTAGGGAGGATATTCATCAAATCAATCAAAAGTGGTGGTTGGAATGGCCCACTGAGATCATCTGGAGTGAGTGCCCTTCCCCGTACTTTGCAGATTCATGAAGAGCCACCCAGAGTGGTTGGTTCAGTGAGCAGCCCAGAGTCACACTGGAAGGCAATGTGAGAGGTGGAGCCTGTCTGTGGCCAAGGCAGGATACAACCCTGGCCTCCTGCCCTTTCGTTCAGTGTCTGAACCTGCCTTCTCCAGGGGAGCAGAATGGATGGTTTGAACCTGTCTGTGACATTTTCTTGTTTTGGTTCAGATCATAAGAAATAAGCAAATGCTAAAACTAGAGGTCACAATTCTGCCCCTGAGGTGCTGCTAATGAGGCTGGAAAGGCTGCTTCAGAAATAGAGGCTTTTGCTGTATTCTAGATCCCAGACTGACCTCTAAATCAAAGGCAGCGAGATAGTACAGTAGGTAGAATGCTGGACCTGGAGTCAAGGAGGATTGAGTTCAAATCCTGTCTCAGACATTTAGAAGCTATATGACCTGGGGAATAATAATACAGCTAACATTTATATAGTGCCCACCGTGTGACAGGCACAGGGCTAAGCACTTTACAGTTATTATCTTGTTTGATCCTCACAACAACCCTGGGAGGCAGGTGCTATTGTTATCCCCATTTTACATCTGAGGGCACTGAGGCAGACAGATGTCAAGTGACTTGCCCAGTCAGTAATAGCACCTTACAGCAACCCCAGGGGGGAGTAGATGCTATTATTATTTCCATTTTACAGATGAGGAAAGTAAGCCTGAGAAGTGTTAAAATGGCTTGTCTAGGATCACACAGTCAGTAAGTGTCTGATATAGAATTTGAACTCAGGTCCTTCTAAGTTCAAGTTTGGCATTCTATGAGATACAGAAAATAGCCATGTAACTAAATGATCACTAAGGTTCTGTCTACTTCTAACTGCTATGACCAAAGGTGCCCTGGATCTCACAGGGGCTTTTTCTGGACTATACATTTGGGGGATATTGAAATTTTGATGAAATAATTTGGAAAACATCAATTTTACAGTAGTTCATCAAAATGTAATGTTTTACAAGTGTGTGTGTGTGTGTGTGTGTGTGTCCATCTCTACTTTAGTTTGTATAGCCTTCAACTCCTTAATGATGCCAGTGAGGGGGCTCAAGCCAGGCTGAGGAATTTATCATTCAGGGTGAGGAGCTGACTTCCTGCTATGATAATAAAGCCACCTTATAACCTCCTTTAAACCTTCACTTTTCAGTCTTCCATCCCATACTATTTCCCTTTCGAAGCTTGGTTCTGAAACTTGGATTGGCTCATAGGCCAACTGATGGAAAACAGAACTGACCAAGTTTCCTCCTTCGTTAAAGGAGAAGATTAGACTCATGGAACTCTAAGGTCTTTCTGTTCAGGAGTACTGTAGGAGAGAATGACTCTGACCCAACAGCCAGGATCCTTCTAGAGGAAGGAGGGTTGGGATTGAGGGAAAAGTGGTTTGAGAAAGAGGAAAAGCAGGGCTCAGGATAAGCACTAGGGTCACTCTTTTCATAATCACCCTCCCAACACGCAGAGAATTTATACTTGGCAGAGTAGGTAGGGACTCAGATAGAGGAGTGTTACTTGAAGGGACCTAATGGGGCATCTGAGCTTCTGCTCTTTCCTTGGAAATCTCCATCTCTGAATTTAATTACCATCTTCTTTGGGTTATTTATTTTTCTGGCACAGTTCCCCCCCAACACTGCCCTGCTCCTTGCTGCCACTCTTTTTCTCCCTTTCTTTTTCAGACACCATCTGTTTTCAGAATATATTTGTTTTCTTTTCCCTTTCAAAGTGTCACACATTTGCTTCAGTTTCCTCTCTTGGCTGCTGCAGACATCCCATCCCAAGGGACAAAGGGGTTGGGGGAGAAGGAGCTTGATGAAGCAGGGGATGGTACAGTACAAAGAGTTCTGGATTAGGGGGTGAAAATTACTAACTGTGTGACTTTGGGCAAATCACTTCCCCTCTGAGCCGCAATTTCCTTATCTGCAAAGTGAAGGGTTTAGATTAGGTGATCTCTGAGTTCCCTTCCCACTCTGTGATCCAAGTGACTAGGCAGCATTAGAATCACAGATTTAGAACTGGAAGGGACCTCAAAGGCTAATCCATCTAGTCCAACTGTCCTGCTTTGAAGATGACAGAAAGGTCGCATATAATAGTGACTAGCTAGCACTTACATAGTGCTTTACATGTATTGTCTCACTTGTCCCCACAACAATACTAGGAGATAACTGCTATTATTATCTCCATTTTAAAGAAGAGAAAACTCAGGGTAGGAGAGGTTAGGTGATTTGCCCAGGGTCACACCGCTAGTAAGTGTCTGAAACCAGATTTGAACTCATGAAGATGAATCTTCCTGATTTCAAGTCCGGTGCTCTATCCATTGTGCACAATATTTGCCCTATCTTGGAGTTATTGTAAGGCAAGGATATTATTAATAACAGAGTATTATGTAAATGTGAGTTATTACTATTGATAGTAATAGTCCTGGCTCTGCAACCAAAGGACTCTGTGACCTTGGGTGAGTCACTTCTTCTCTGAGCCTCCTTTGGAGAATAAAACACTTGGACTAGATCAGGAGCTCTTCACCTTTTTTATGTGATGGACCCCTTTTCAGAGTCATGTTTTTTAAATACAAAAATTAAAGTACATAAGGTTACAAAGGAAACCTGTTCAATTGAAATGAAGAGGTAATTTTTTTCCCCATCCAAGTTTGTGGACCCCCTGAAACCTATCCATAAGCCCCTTGGGGGTCACTGGAGCCCAGGTTTAGAATTAGAGTCTCTAAGTTATTTTTTTGGTCTGAACACATTGGGATTCTTAGGATGATTACATACACATAATTAAATACCCATATAAATGACCAAAGATGGAGTCAATCAGTGAGATGAAGAGAATGAGCCTTTGAGCCAGTAGCACAACTAAGAAATAAATCCAAGAGAGCTCTTTTTGGGAAATATGAGGCATTTTTTGTCCCATCCATTCAGTCACATTGGCATTTCCTGGAGGAAGGTCAACTCTTCAACCACTCCCACTTGGTACCTGGAGCATGGAAATTGATTCCATTCTTTGGTTAGTTGTCCCTATTCTCATGAAGCTTGGTGATCTCATGGCCACCAGACCCCACTGGGAACTCTTCAGTCAGCCAACTACAAGTCCTGAATATCCTTTGTATGCTCAACACTGAGCTATGTAGGGTGCAGAGAATGAAAAAGAAACAGGCAAAGGGGTAGTCCTCCAGCAGAGGAGGATTTAGAACTAGAAGGATTGTCCAACATCATTTAGTCCAATTCCTCACCTGGACAGATGAGGAGAAAGTTAAATGACTTGCCCAATCTTACAACTAGAAAATAGTAGAGTCAGGATTCAAACCTAGGTCCTTTGACAACAAATCTACTGTCTTTTCTACTATATAATACTACCTATATAAAGCAGGTATTGACTGAATAATAGTAGCATCTATTATGTGGGCACTGTGCTAAACAGCATTATCTCATTTGATCCTCACAACAAACCTGGGAGGTAGGTGCTATTATTATCTCCCTTTTACAGTTGAGGGAACTGAGGCAAACAGAGGTTAAATGACTTGCCCAGGGCCACACAGCTAGTAAGTGTCTGAGTCTAAATTTAAACTCAAATCTTCTTGAAACCAGGTTGGTGCTCTTATGCCAACTTGCTTAAGTGACTAGAACTAAAGTTTTATTAGTGAAAGAGTGCCTGATACTTTTGTAAGTGTTAAGTTAGGTACAGATTGAAGGTCTGTCTGGTCGAAAACTGAGGTTCAGTTAAGCGACAAAAATTCTTGCAACTGGTTCCTGTGACTTAACTCATTAAATGCTTGGGTCAAACTTGGTGAAAATATTTTTGCATGAACACTTGGTTGTGAGAGTCACTTGCCTAGTAATTGGAGGGAAGCAAGTTTTAGGTCTGATGAATTTCTGTAAACTGAAAAGATGATTGGTCTTTTCTGGCCATTCCTTAAAATTTAGTAGTAAGTGCTCTTTAAAGGAATGATGATATGGTAAGTCAGCTAGGACACCAGAGACATGAAAAGAACCAGTCATATGCTGCAAAAACACGTATCTTAGTGAAGTTTATTTAAGGATGGAGCTACAGCTAGTTGATCTTGGATGGAGAACTAAGGAGGAGAGTCACACATGCTACCCTTTACTCCCAGGTGTACTTCTAGAGGGGAGACTGTGTTTTTGCCTAGGCCCTTGTCAGCTATCTTCATTACACAAGTGCTGTGCTCTCAGATCATTTTGTGAGATGCAGAAGTCTGAAAGGAACCATCTGATTTTCCTCTTAGAAAAAGGGCTATCTCAGATGTGTGTTGGTCATGCCTCAGCAGATTCTCCTAGTCTGAGGCAATAATTGGCTGGATGTAGGATTGATGTCAGTGACTTGACCCTTACCTTACACAAGGCCTTTGACAGGTTATATGAAACTCTGTTCTCTATCCCTTCCTGGGAAGTGAGGATCTATACATTGATTCCATCTTCTACTCAAAAGACAATTAGCTATAGGATTTTAACCTCTTTGGAAATGGGAAGGAGTCCTTTCAGCAACTCAGGAATGTAAAGCCTGTCAAGTAAGCATTTATGAAGCACCTATTATGTGTCAGGCACTCTGCTAAGCACTGGGGATACAAAAAAAGGGCAAAAGACAGTCCCTGCTCTCAAAGAGCTCATAGTCTAATGGGGAAGACAACATGCAAACAAATATATACAAAAATGCTATATACAGGAGAAATTGGAGATGGTCAACGGAAGGCACCAGCATTAAGGAAAATTAGGAAAGGTTTCTTATAGAAGATGGGATTTTGGTTGGGACTTGAACAAAGTCAGGGAAGCCAAGAGGCAGAGATGAGGAGAGACAGTATTCTATGCATGGGAGGAAGCCAGTGGAAATGTCCAGAGTCTGGAGATGGAATTTTTTGAGTGTGCAAGGAATAGCAAGGTCAGTGTCACTGGATTTCAGAGTATATAGGGGGGTATAGAGATGTAAGGTATAAGAAGATTGGAAAATTAGGAGAAAGCCAGGTTGTGTAGGGTTCTGAATACCAAGCAGTGGATTTTAAATTTGATCTTAGAGGTCATAGGGAGCTAATGGAATTTATTGAATTGGGGGTGTCATGGTTGGACCTGCACATTAGGAAGATTAATTTGGCAGTTTAGTGTAGGATGGACTAGAGTGGAGAAAGACTTGAGTCCAGAAGGCCATTGTAATAGTCCAGGCATGAAGTGATGATGGCCTGTACCAGGGTGGTGGCAATGCCAGAGGAGAGAAGGGCATATAGAGGAGAGACGTTACAAAGGTAAAATCGACAGGCCATGGGTGAAGTCACTTGCCAAGGGTCACACAGCTAGGAAGTATCTGAGGCCAGATTTGAACTCAGGAAGATGAGTCTTTCTGATTCCAGGCCTGGCCCTCTATCCACTCTACCACCTATACAGAAATGTTATTTAACAAATAATATCAGTTCAAGCATATTTAGCCTTAATTTACCATAGTTTCTTTTGTCTGATTGCTTTAATACTGGGTAGCAGCTACTAGAAAATAGCTATAGGTGTTTTCTCAGCAGAAAAATGGGTAAAATAAATAGATCAATGAGTAGGAGGATGACAAATTCCTCCTCGACTTGAAGTTTGGATTACAAAAGATATTAGTATCTGTTAACTTAGGAAGGAGAAACAGTGTGGTATTGTAGCTGCAAAAATCCTAAATAACAAATGTATATCACAGGAGAAACTGAAATAGTTATGAATTCACTGGCCAAAAAGACTTCCCAAAATAAAGGTAGTTTTCCAACAGTGGAAAAAGGTTAATTTAAATTGGACTTTAGCCATGGGCTTGGCTATTCTGGAATGCAGATTTCCTCCCCCATTTTCCCTCTTCACTCCCCCCAAATCCCCTTGTTCCAGGATCTTTGAGGAATTGGCCAAGGCCTTCATTCTGGTAGCATTAGGTCACTCTATGCTTAGCATAGACTCAGAGGTGAAGAACTTGTGGCCTTGAGGTCACATGTGGCCCTCTAGGTCCTCAAATGTGGCTCTTTGACTGAATCCAAATGTCACACAACAAATCCTTGCTTTTTAGGTCCTCAAGTGGGGCCCTTTGACTGAATCCAAACTTCACAGAACAAATTCCTTTAATAAAAGGATCTAGTCACTAGATTGGCCAAACCAGCCCTAGCTGGGCAGCTGAAATGTAGATGCCACAAATTGCCTCTGAGCTTTCATTTCTTTGAGATGTTCCATCTGGGAACAGGGTGTCAGATGGATCCCTGATATGACAACTCTAACAAGCATGGGGATTTGAGTTGGGGCTTTGGAACCTCAGCAATAATGTTACAGGCTCTTGAAAAGTTCACCATTTCCTTTGATGGCATGTATGAAGGTGTGGTGGTGGTGGTGAATAGTAGCAGGGGATGGAGGAGACCCTGAGACAGCACCCTGTCATTCTATTAGCTGCATGATCTGAATGCTTCTAACACCTTAGCTTAGGGGCAGGCCAGGATGGAAATGATTAACCTTTTTTCCTGCTCCCTGTTTCCTAAAATCCTGGTAAAACTGGGCATTTCCATTGCACAAAACCATTTCTATAATCTCTCCCAGGGCTTCACCAGCAGGAGAGAAGATGGAGAATGATTAAGCAGGGCAGAGAAACCTTGTTTTCCTAGTCTGGGAGCAGGCACAGGGACCTCCCTTAGAGATGTGTAGATTGGTGCATTAAAAACAAGCAGACAAAACACCAGGATATTGGCTTTTCAAAGGGAAATGCTTCTGCATTTTTTAAACCAAATGAGATGCTCTTTTAGAGAGAAGTATTAAAGGTTCGATGCTGTCTTGGATTAAGGGGTCAAAGTAAATAAATATCAGTCATTCATCAGGAAGCTTTTGGGGGAGGATTCTAGGACAAATGAGGTGGGTGGGAGTGAACATTCTGGGTGAACCCAGGACAGGATTCTTCTGGATCATGTTGAAAGTGATCCACTAAAAAGGGGTCAATGCACCTCTTGAAGCATACTGAGGGCCAAAGAAATGAGAAAGATGGTTGTGGAGGTTGGGTCCCTCTTGAATTTGGCACTTCCTGTCGATCATGCAACAATCCTGGCAACAGACCATCTCTGATTTCTTTCTTTCTTTCTTTTTTTATTCAAGGAAATTTATTGGATAAGATATTACAGAAGTCAGTGTGGATTTGTTGGCTTTTACCATTTTTAACAGGGGTGAGGGTTAGTAGAGAGAGGCTTGTCATCCGTAGCCCGACCAGATAGTGGTAAATAAATTCTTTGTCCGTTGCATTGAAAAACTGATTCAGTATTCTACATTTTCTTGGCTTCGTCAAGGCAGCTTTATTACTACCTGTAGCCACAAAGGGAGAACTGGACTATGGTTTTAGTCTTTTTTTCAGCCATGTCTGACTCTTTGTGAGCCCATTTGTTATTTTCTTGGCAAAGATACTGGAGTGGTTGCTTCCTCCAGCTCATTTTACAGATGAGGAAACTGAAGCAAACAGGGTGAAGTGACTTGCCCAGAGTCATATAGCTAGTAAGTGTCTGAGACAGGATTTGAACTCAGGTCTTCCTGACTCTAGGCCCAGCACTCTATCCACTGCACTCCTTAGCTGGCCACTGGACCATGGAGAAATAAGAAGATCTCACAGTCATGTCAATCAAACTGATTATGGCTGATCAACGTATGTCTTGCAACTGGATTGAGAAGACAAAACATAAATGGAGGTTATGGAATTGAAAGATAAATGGGGATGTACTCTAATGCTAGGAGAAGAAAATACAAAAATTGATCGATGAAGACATAGTTAGTGGTACACAGCAGCCAAGTTGTGATTGGAAGATTCTGACAAAACAATTCAAATTAAACAGATGTCTTCCATTGCTCTGTCTAGACATAATACACTTTCTCATGGGAATACATTTTCCCAGTTTCTTCAGGTTAGAAATTCCTAGTCTACCCACATTTTAGCTATGTCAGACTCTCTAGAAGCACAGCAAAATATGTCTAAACTAGGATCCTTATTCCATGATGGCCGCCCATGAAACAAGGAAAAGTACAAAATGGCTCTCAACTCTGTGCAGCCTTCTTTCCCTTCTGTAGTGATGATGACAGAATGGCAGAGGGTGCTAAGAACTACGCAGCCTTTAGACCATCTGTAAACATGAAATTAACTGCTGGCACTCTGACTATGACATCCTTGTCCAATGACCACCGAGTAAAATGTACTACAGAAATAAAAGCTCATGTCAATCTTGATTTCCCATACATAAATGAAAACAGAAGACAGAAAAATTTGCAGGCAGTAATTCACAGGTTCTTTTGTGGAGAGTGAAAAAAGAATCAGTAGAGGTGGTTCTCTTGGGCATCCAAAGGCAACAATCCCTCTTACTTCCGCGCCTTCCCTCAGTTAATTATTTCCTATTTATCCTATATATAGCTTGCTTTGGATATATTTGTTTGCATATCGTTTCCCCCATTAGATTCTAAGCCCCTTAAAGGCAGGGACTGTCTTTTTGTTTTGCTTTGTTTTGTTTTGCTAGGCAATGGGGTTAAGTGACTTGCCCAGGGTCACACAGCTAGTAAGTGTCAAGTATCTGAGGCTGGATTTGAACTCATGTCCTCCTGAATACAGGGCTGGTGCTCTATCTACTCACTGCATCATTTAGCTGCCCCACAAGGACTGTCTTTTACCTCTTTTTGTATTCCTAACCCTTAGTACAGTGCCTGGCACATGGCACATGTTTGTTATTGTTCATCCTTCATTTTTGAAGAAGACCAACAACATTATGGGTGATGTCTTGACTTGCTTGTGAATTGGATTTAAGCAAGGCAGACTGAGCCTCACTCTTTCCTGAGTCATCAAAATCCAGTGGCAGAACAAAAGTCATGAAGACTGGTGTTGGCCTAGTACGCAGTGGATGACTTTGGCATCTTAGATTCCTGACCAAGCTCTAAGCATTCTACAGTAACTGCTTCAGCTGCCTTCATGGCCCTTGGAACAAATTGTTTTTATCTGCCCATTCTCCGGGGGAATGTCTTCACATGTTTGAATTGACATGCCCTGCACTCAATAAACTCAAATGTTTATTGATCAATTGATTGGATACTTGATCATCTTATATTGTAGTACATATGATAAGCATTTCCAAAAAAAAGAATCCATGTGAAGCTAATTGCAATGTATGGGCTAACATCTGTTGTAGATGATGAGTAGGTAGAGAAATTCTATAAAGAATTTGATAAGACACTCTGAATTAAAGTAACACACATATTAATACCAAGTAACTTGAATGCATAGGTTGGCCTAAGGGATGACAGCAAAAAATATTTGTCATGATTTGAAAATAAGAAACGAAAGGCCAAAGGGTTGTAGACAGGTACGTTACACATGTACAGCACAAATGCTTTCTTTAAGAAGAGAGTAAAGAAGTGCCAGGTGTGATGAACACAATGGAAGAAAAAAATGAAATAATTATATTTTAACAGAAAGGAAACAATTGGGTAGCCATGCAGTAGTCATTTCCAAGTCAGCTGGTCTATGCATAGTTAGATCATAGATGGGTCAGAGCAAAGACCAAAATCAATACCAAATTAGAAGAAAGAATTAAAATAAGAAGATATGGGGCTCAATTGAGGCAGCTCTAACTGGACTCTTTAAACAAGTTGGTAACATGAAAAAATGGGAAATGGACACAAGTACAATCACTGACACAAACTAATGTTTTTCTTGAGGAATGTAAATCAATGTAAATATATAAATCAGTTGCTACAGGAGAGGACCAAAGGCACCTAAAAAATCTGCCTCGATCAGCAAACACTTGGTCTTGTAGAGACAGGACAGCCAAGGGTAATATCATATTATATATGAACTCATTTGTAACATTTTTAGGGAGGTAGATGTTAGAAAATTATGAACAGTATCACCTTATAAAAGCATAAGAAGCAATGGAAGGGAAGACAAATTTACATAAAATTTAGTGGCAGAGCAAAGCCAGATTATCCAATAAACATTTACAGTTAAAACTGGATGGATTACAGTCATAGAAAATGGGAAATATTTTCTAAGACTTTTATAATACACTACCTTCTCCAGCATTGACAGCCATCACATTTAGACACTACCATTACTGTTTCCAGTATGCTGCAGGAGGAAGTAGAAATAGCATGAAAGAAAACAAAAATGAGAGAAACAGCTGTACTAGATTAAGTATCCACTGAGAAGGGCTGCTGGAGATGAGATAATTCTTAGGGTGTTGAGGGACTGTCAAGATATTTGAAAAAGGGAAAAACACTGAACACTTGAGGGAAAATCATAGTCTTTATTGTTTCTGGGAAAAAATGCAATCAAGAGAATATAAGTAACAGCTACCCCATATGTTCACTTTCCCATCTCTACAAAATATGAAGATAATTAACATACAATCTAAGGGCATCCTTGATGCAGATATGACAAAGGATCATGTGGGCATTCCTAAACACTATTCTGTAGCTGAACACATCTTTACATTCACAGAATTGTCTGAAAGGTACAGAGAATACAAGGTTCCACTAGCCTTATTACTGGTTGACTATAAATGAGCATTTTGTTCAGTAGAGCAGAATACTGCTGTAAATGCTTCTTGCTAATAAGGTGTCTCCCATGGAGATCATAAAACCATAAAAGATTCCTTGAACATATAACAGGGAGAAATTTGTCTCATGATCCTTTAAGCAAAATGTGAAACAAGGAGGCATACTCACTAATGGTGTTTGTCACTCTCATGTAGGGAGGTGGGGGTGGGCAGAGGGTTTCACAACTTTCAAAAAGGTGGCAGAGAGTAAAAATGAAGCATGACTGGATCCAGTCTGATGTAAGAGCCCCATGTAATAAGGCACTCACCAGTCAGGACCTTGGGGTCCCAGGGTAGGAAGTCCTGGATTAAAAAGGTTGTCATTCACTGTATGCTTCAATTAATTATACAAATCTCCCCCACCCCCACCCCAACATGCTACGTGCTATTTTGCTTCTAAGCTATGGATTGTGCTATTCTCTCTGCCTGAAATGCCCTCCCTCCCATTTTTTTCCTATTGAAATGTTATCTTGTCCCGTGAAGCTGAACTCAAAGGCAACTTCCTTTAGGACATTTCTTGATCCCTCTAGTTCATTCAACCGACCAATCAACAAGCTTTCATCAAGCACCTGCTTTATGCCAGACATTGTGCTAGTCGCTTAGGAAGAAAATATAAATATGAAGCAGTCCTTGTCCTCAGGGAGCTTACACTCTATTAGAGGAAAGAACATGTACATGGGCTGTTGTTTGTTCTTCATTTTTGGAGAGGACCAATGATATCATGAAGCAATGTCCTAACTTGTGTGTGAATTGGATGTAAGTGAGGCACAGTTGCATGAAGCCTCACTCTTCCAGAGTCATCGGAGTCCAGTGGCAAGACAAAAGTCAGGATGACTGGCGATGGCCTGGGATGCAGTGGACTACTGCAGCATCTTACACGTCTGACCAAGTGCTAAGTGCTTTACGTTGCCTGCTTTGGTTACCTCCTTGGCTGTTGGAACAAGTTGTTCTCATCTACCCATTCCCCCAGGAGAAGTCTTCACATGCTTGAGGTAGACACCCTCCAAACCCCCCAATGGCTTTGAGGCCTGTCAGTCACTCTCAGCCTGGTTTAGTCTGTCCGCCAAGATAGTTTTACTAGGGTGTGGCCGCTGTGCATGCCACAGCTTCTTGGAGCCACAGGTGAGAGTTGAGTGCCAGATAGACACCAAAAGAGGATGAGAAGCCCTGAAAAGTGCTCAGCAAGTCCTTACACCAGAGGTGCTAGTCCTCCTTGAACACCCCATATACCCTACATGTACCCATATGAGTATATGCAAGGTATATGCGGAGTACTAACAAAAGGTAATTTTAGGTTGGAGGAAGGTACTGGCAGGTAGGAGCACCAAGAAAGTCCTCATGAAAAAGGGAGACTTTTGATTTGAGCTTTGAAAGAAGCTATGGAGGCGAAGAGGTAGAGAGAAGGCGAGATTTGGTAGTGGCTTTTCTTCTCAGACTCCACACAGAACTTTGCTATGCTGTAATGCAGTTCTCATGTAATACGGTGTCTTACAGCTAGAGGCATTGGTGCCTTTTCTCCATATTAGTCTGTAAGCTCCTTACAGGTGGGGATGATGTCTTATCTAAACTTTAAATCTTCCTCAGCACCTAGTACAGTGCTCTGTGCTTGGGCACTGAACAAATATTTGTTTGGTTTGATTTGAGTGCGGGGAAGAGGAGATTCTACAAACTGAGAAGAGATCCTAAGAATGCCACAAAGCTCCATTTCATGATACCAAGTAAGCAGCCTTTATACTGGCCTAGACCAAGGGAGGGAGGGAGAGAGGGAGAGGGAGAGGGAGAGAGAGAGAGAGAGAGAGAGAGAGAGAGAGAGAGAGAGAGAGAGAGAGAGAAACTTGTATTTATGGTAGAGCAGGGGCATTTAACCTGGGGTCCATGAACTTTTTCCCCCTAATTGTTAGATAACTATTTCTGTACAATTGGTTTTCTTTGTAACCTTATGTACTTTATATTTAAAAACACAATTCTAAAAAGGGGTCCATAGGCTTCACTTGACTACTAAAGGGGTCCATGATGCAAAAAAGGTTAAGAAGCCCTCTTACAGATTACCTTGACTTGGGGAGCAGGGCCATTGGAGGTGGTGTGGAGCTGCCTGTCTTCCCAACTCACAAACTATAGTGTAGCAGCCTAATCTCCATTCTGGTTACCACAAGCCCAATGGCTCTCTGGGACAGCAGAGGTACATGGGAGGATTGAGGCAAGCAATGGGTTAGGGCTGGAATGGGAAGCATTGTCTAAGGACAGAAAAGCCCATAGTACTGTTTCTGTGGAGCAAGGGTTTTTTTTTAACGGATTCCACGAACCATGGGCACCTTTCAGGGGGTATCTGTGAACTTGGATGAAAAACAGATGCATCTTTATTTTCACTAACCTTTCACTGAAAGTTAGCATTTCCTTCAACTTTAAATTTTTAGACAGCCTTATTCTGAGAAGGGTTTCATAGGCTTCAGCAGACTGCCAAAAGGGTCCATGACACCAACAAGGTTAAGGATCCCTGATGAAGAGGAAGCACAGTAGCCAGAGCTGACTAACTCACAGATAAGGGATCTGTGTTCCATTAGCCTTATTGTCTGTGTAATCAACATGAGCTTCAAGGTATAGTGAGGCCAGCCAACTTCAGTGAAAACCATCCGTCAGCCTTCTGCTATGGGACATCTTAACCTCAGCACTGAGGTTTATTCAGGGAGAGAGGAAGTACATAGCTAGAGCTACGTCCTTCCTTCTTTCTCTCTTGAGTAATGCATTAACAGCCACGGCTCCCTGTTTTTGATATGGAAAGGCATAATGAAGTGCTTCTAGCCACCTCTGGACATCTGTTTCTGCAAGCATAGCCTCGGAGCCCGCAGCCAGATTGGACAGGGGGTGTTTGTATTGGAGGTAGGGAGTGTGAGGGGGAGATATCCCATGAGCCCGGGAATCTGTGTGCTGTTCAACATGCTATCTCAGACGAGAGCTGGGCTGGGCCCAAGCACCTCCTAAACTTCCGGCTGCTGTTTGCTCCAGAAACAGACAGGGAAGCATCTTGCCTTTCTGGGAGCGGAGGACTCCTCTTGGTTTTTGTCTGTGTCAACGGAGGAATAGAAGTGTCACCAGGTATATTTCTTCTCTAATGCTTGCAGGAAGCTGCTCACCAATTCCAAAAGTGAAGGGATTTGAGGAGAGAGTGCTGGATGTTTTTGTATTCCCATTGCAGTCATTCAAAATGCTATCCCCATCTAAAGACTGACCTCTCTCTCTCTCTCTCTGTCTCTCTCTCTTTTTGTCTCTCTCTCTCTCTCTGAAGCTACACTTTTGCTCTTAACATCATTTTGTTGACAGCATGTTTTAAATAAAGAATGGTTTGCCATATGAACAACAAATACTGTGCTTGAATCTATTTTTTATATTTGAAGTACATGACTAAATCATGAGTGTAGAACAGAGCCAAAGGCTTTGCAAGAATCAATAGAGACGTCGTAAATGTTACAGCACTTTTGTCAACCTGTTCAATAATCACTGAATTGATAATAAACTCAATTCAAGTCAACAAGCATTTATTAAGGGCTTACTATGTGCCAAGTGCTGAGCTAAGCACTGGAAATACAAATACAAGCAAAAACAAAGACAGTCCCAGCCTTCAAGGAGGTTACATTTTAATTGGGGAAGACAATATTGACAAAGAGAGAGTGGAGAAGGGATGAAGAGGCATTCTGGAGGAAGTCCAGGAGAATCAGGAGTACAGCCTGGAAAGGAATGCAGATCTGGCTAGCCTGAGTACCTTCCTTCAGATGGAAACCCTGTGAGGAACCAGACTATTCAGAACCATTTGAGTGCCGCCCCAAGACCTGAGTTCAAGTATAGCCTCAGACACTTAGTAGTTGTGGGACTGAACAATTCATTGAATCTCTGCCTCAGTTTCTTCAACTGTAAAATGGGGATAATAATAGCACCTACCTCTCAGGGTTGTTGTGAGGGTCAAATGAGATAATATTTGTAAAGCACTTAGCACAGTGCCTGACACATAGTAGGAGCTTAACGAATACTTATTTCTGTCCTCCCTCCCTCCTTTCTCTCCTCTAGGCCCCCACTCCAGAAGTCAAAGGTTGTGTTAGATAAGTTTTGTTTTTTTTTTTAAAGAACTAACTGCTTGCTAATTCTTTCTCTCAATAAGTTTTATGTCATAGAGTTGTAGGCTAGCCCTGACCTTGATCTGGACCATAATTATTTATTATCATCTGGTTAGTACCCTTTTCTCCTCAGCCTCATATATTCCTATTTGTTTTTTGTTTTTTTTTTCAGTTGTTGCTATACAGTCATTTTTCAGTTGTGTCTGATTCTTCATGACCCCATTTGGTGTTTTCTTGGCAGACATAACTGGAGTGGTTCTGCCAAGGAAAGTCTTCACATGCTTGAGGTAGACATCCCCCTAACTCACCGGTGGGTTTGAGGCCTGTTGGTTACCCTCAACCTGATTTAGTCCATCTGCCAAGATGATTTTCCCAGGGTGTGGCCACGATGCACGCTATAGCATCTTAGAGCTACAGGTGAGAGTTGGGTGACAGGTGGACACCAAAGAGGGATGCGTAGCTCTGAAAAGAGCTCAGCAGCCCTCATACCAGAGGTTCTGGTCCTAGCAGCAGCTAAGTGGTACAATGGATAGAGTGTTAGACTTGTAATTAGGAAGACCTTGGTTCAAACCTTACCTCAGACAGACACTCTCTATGTGATCTTAGGCAAGTTTGTGAGCCTCTGGATACCTGACTAGATATTTAATCAATCAGTGTTCAAGGGATTAGATTGGATTGGATTGGCAGACTGTGTAGAGAGGATTGGTGTTGCTTGAAGTCAGGGGCTTTGAGTCTTGGCTCTGCCACTTAGTAGATTTGTGACCTTGGGCAAGTACCTTCACTTCTCAGTTCCAACATAGGGAAATTAAGATGGTTGGTTTAGATGAGCTCTAAGACCCTTTCTACTCAATCATTGGGCAATTTTGTGATTTTGTGACTATACTGACATGATTAGCTGGATTAATTGAGAAATTAATCATCCTTAAGGTATTCATCTGGATTCAGAAATGTTCATAAATGAATTTGATTCTAGGCACCACATAAAAATATGAACACTGATAAATAGAGCATTTCTAGAAGAAAGAGACAAGAATGGTAAGGTATCTGGAAATGATATCTTATGGGGAACAGTTGTTGGAATTGGGGACACTTCCCCTAGAGAAAAAAAGATTTTGGGAGATATGATCTTTTTCCCCCCAAATATCTGAAAGAATTTCATGTAGAAGAGGGATTGACCTTATTTTTGTAAAACACCAGAGAGACCAGTGGTTGAGAGGTACAAGTTTTCAGCTCAAAAGGAGAAAAGTCTTTTTAATAATTTGAAATCTTTGAAAAACCATGGGCTTCCTTGTGATAGCTCCCCATCATTGAAATGTGTTCAATGAGAATCTTGAAGAGGGGATTCATATCTGTGGTGGGAATTTGAATAGGTAGGTGGTATAGTAGTTAGACCACTGCACTTGGAATCAGGAAGACCTGAGTTGGAATACTGCTGCAGAAACTTATTAGCTGTGGAACCCTGGCAAGTTACTTAACTTCTTATGGTCTCAGTTTCCTCATCTGCAAAATGAGGGTAAGAACAGCACCTACCTTCCAGGGTTATTGAGAATGAAATGAGATCATCCGCATAAAATGCTTTGTAAACCTTCAGCCATCATAAAAATATTAGCTTCTATTATTAATGATTCCTGAGGTCCCTTGTAATGCTAAGTCTATGAGTGAATGTGATGAACAATGCCCTAAATGCTTACCTGGATATAGATAGCCTGGGGAGTCATGAAGGGGAATTGTCCTGGCTGTTTCTGTCCTAAGAGGTCAGAATCCAGTATTATGGGATGCTGGGCTCTGAAGTCTCCAACAGAAGCTGAACTAACACAGAGTCATCCAAATCTGACTTTGATGCCTCATCCTGGTGTGAAGGGGACCTTGAATTCTCAAAGCTTATGTCAGTGGAGTACAAACTGGGTGGATGCTATCAAACAGAAACTTCTTGGTGATGATTTAGAGGTTTGTTGTCTGAGAAGCAGTCTGGCTAATTTCCAAGAGAGTTACTTTCCATTATGTTGGCCACAGGTTGATGGTATTCTTTAGCCATAAAAACTTTTGATGATCACTTGCTAAGGCATAGAAGAATTGTAATTGGCATCGTTGAAGGGAGATTCAACAACAGTTACAGGATAAGAAAACTTTCATTTGCTTGTAATTACTGGATTAATAAACTGGATCACCTAGCCATTTTAAGCCATTTGGACTGGATTATCTTTCTTTTGTCTGTAGGGGTTATATTTCAAAGACTATTCAACTCTACTTTTTTCCAAGGGAAATGCTTGGAAATCACCATAGGATTGTAAGAGCATAGATCTAGAGTTGGAAGGAATTTTAGAGGCCATTTTGTTCAACCCCATCATTTTACATTTGGGGAAACTAAATCTCAGCGAGGCTAAGTGACATTCCTAAGGTCACCCACAAAGCAAGTATGAGAGGTAGGATTTGAACCCACGTTCTGTTACTCCAGATTCAGTACTCGTTAAGTTTGTTTTCCCTAACTTCCTACAATATTATGCATATATTTTGTAGGATATCTTAATTTTAGGTGTAAAAAGATAAATGAATGTAAAACACATGCAAATTAATAGGCTAAGAAATGCATAGTGATGACTGGGGGGAATCAGGAAAGCCTATATAGGGATGATACTTGAGCTGAGACTTTGTTACATGCTTTACTAAAAGTCAAGTATAACCTGTGGTCTGGAGCCCCCCTCCCCCCCAACACTTCTGGAATAACACTGATGAGATTCAATCCTGGGGCCTGACCTCTACACTGTAATTTTTTTTCTTTTGTCTCATTGTCATTATATGGCATTGTTCCTAGTAACTCAAGTTATTGCCTGAGTTTATATCCCCAGGGACCTGACTCAAATCACCCTTCGTATTAATTCCTTTGTATCATCCCAAGATGCTGGAGGAAATACCTGCAAGCAACCTTGCTTTTGCCTCTGGTTCATTCTGGAATCTGAGGTCTTGGTCCTGTACAGGGTTCTGGTGGTAAGATATCTGGTAGATGGACACTCACCAGTTAGGTAGGATCAAGTTATAGTTTTCTTACCCAGTTGTGGTAGGAACAGGCCATATTACAACACCACATATAGCAACCTAAAGATCTTCCTATCTAATCCCACAATTTTACATATACTGGGGCTCCAACTATGTCCCCTTTTTGCTACTCCAAGGTCCTGATATTCAAGAAATACATACCTTCCCTTCCCAGCTTAAATAAATCACATGATATAGTAAAACAATATATATTTCCTCACGTAACCCCATTTCTTCCCAAGTCTGGGACAGTTTCCCTGAGGGAAAGTCCTGTGACATTGACTCTTGATTATCTGAGAAAGATCTGAACCAACAATATTGAATACCTATATAGGAGGCAGACAATTCAGAGAAGGAGGTTAAGAGAGAGAGAGAGAAAAGTCAAGAGAGACAAGTAAGGACTTTTGAATGACAGACTGGAGATCTTCCCAGAGTTGCAACATGTGGGGTAAATCAACCCCTCCCATGTCTCTGATTTCCATTGGCCGCAACCCTAGAGACTACTAAAAAAAGGACTCGTTTCTGAGATGATTCCACCTCTCCTTGATTAAGCTGAGATCTTATATCACTCCCATCTGAAGAGCTCATTTAGTCTGTAGTATTCTGTTATCTACCCTACCTATACAACTTCTCCAATTTATGTTTACTGCTTTGATGAGGTTTACTATTTATGATGAAATAAATATGGTGGGAAGGAGCTAAGCTGGAGATAGCAAGCTAAATATTACCCTCTCCTTGACAGCAATGAGAGAGAGAGAGAGAGAGAGAGAGAGAGAGAGAGAGAGAGAGAGAG
>NW_020952293.1:1560584-1587212 GCF_900497805.2 Vombatus ursinus
GAGAGAGAGAGAGAGAGAGAGAGAGAGAGAGAGAGAGAGAGAGAGAGAGAGAGAGGCTTCTATTCTAGGCTTCAAAGTATTGTACCTGCATATTATACATATTTGCTGTGTAGTATATATAGGTAGGTATGATTCTAGCCCAGCACTCCTCTTAGAGATAGGAGAGTGTAAGAGAGACAACCAAAACAGTGCAAGCCTGTATCCTGCTTATCCCTCCCCTACTGTACAACTGGCAGTGCAATTATAGCCCTCCTTTTGCTTCTTACAAAGACAGAAATCACAGTCTCCCTTGGAGATGGGGTGGAGAAGATCCCAGATCAGCTATCTACTCATGACACATGTCAGCTAGCAGTAAATAAATTACATGACCCAACCACATATATTCTATGCTTAAAGTATAATATAAGTTAAATAACAGGAAATTAAATCAAGCAGCAAGCACATTCACTATTTCCCAAAGCTACTACCACCCCACACATTTTTCCTCAGGGAGTGTTTGTCTTAGCTTCTGGTTAGCTACTCTAGGCTTCTTCTCCTACTCTTATAAGACAGCAAGAGGGTATATGTCAAGTCACTCGTTACAGGGTGTTAGGTTAGTGTCCACATTGGTAGTAGTGACAAAGAACCAGGGAGCATTGTAGAGAGGGTTTTTCCTTCTTGACCAGGCAGGCAAGACATGGGCCCAGGTGTCTCATCTCCCTTTCTGGCCTCATCTCCTGCTTTGGTTCTGTTAAACTGATTTGTGCCCTTGCCTTGTCCCATTGCAAGATTCCTGCCTTCCTTTCAAACTGGACATACTGAAAACTGCTGAGGCTTCTCAGAGAGATAATCCCCAGAGGGAACATGAGATATACATGCTCCTCTTGCATATAGAGAAGGAAACCAAAGGCCAGCCAGGAGAGGTGATCTGCCCAAGCTTATTTAGGTCATGAAAGCAGCAGAGCCAGGATTTAAACCCAGGTCCTTTGGGTCAAAGTCCATTGCTTTTTCCAATGTGCCAAGTTACTATTATAACTGCTTTCTTGTGACATCAGGAGGAGTTTATGTTACTACATATGCCTTCCAGTTTGGCTTCTGCTCAGGTAATGGAGTGTGGCAGGATCTAAGGGAAAGGAATGAAGAATGGGGAAAGTATTTACCATTATGGAACCATCTTATATAGATAACCCCTGATCCAACATCTCACAATCACACTTAAGTTCCTAATCTCTCCTTCCATTCCTTTCCACTTCCTTTTCCTCCCTCTTGCTTTTGCCCCATCTCCAGCTATGTAACTAAAATAATAGCTACCGAATGTGAACTCCTAAGATAACAGGTACTGAGTATGATCACCCGAACATTAGATTCTAAGTTCCTTGAGGGAACTTTTGCCTTTTGCCTCTTTTTGTATCCCTAACACTTAGCACAGTGCCTGGCACACAGTAGGTACTTAATAAATGTTTATTGATTGATTGAACAAAGCCACATCCTTCTTCCTGTTGTTTTATTTGACCCATCAGTGCATACCAATGGAGTGCTTTCTGTTGTCTTATAGAGATCAACACCAAAGCCATACAAATCCTGACAATCAACACTAGAATTTTCCAATGTAAACTTCAATGTATTGGTATTCTGACACAAGTTTTTTGGGGGTATTCTCCCTCCTCTGTCTCTATGTGCATTGCCTCTGGAATGCGGTTTTGTGTCTGTAATGGTGGGTAAAGAGATGGAAGAGAGGGAGGAAAAAGAAAAATCTCAACCTTCATGGGAACACTTAAATTGATAGCATTTTGTCTGAAAAAGATCTGGGGGTTTTAGTAGACTACAAACTCAATATGAATCAACAGGATAATATGATGGCAAAAAAATAAAAATTAAAAAAAAACCCTCAACCAAAACAAACCACCCAACCCTAAAGTGATCTTAGAATACGTAATATGTACACACACTATATATGTGTGTGTATGTATATATAATATATAAATGTGTATATGCATATATGTATGCATGCATGTATGTATGCATACACACGTATGTATATATAAATTCAGCCTCGTTCAGGCAACTTCTGGAGTACTTTGTTCAGTTCTGTGTACCACATTTTATGAAAGATTTTAATAAGCTGGAGAGGGTCTAATCAGGGTGACCAAGATGTTGAAGGGGCTTGATATTACATCCTGTAAAGATCAAATGAAATAGCTATGATTGTTTAGCCCAAAGAAGAGAAGACTTGAGCTGAAGCATAATATCTGTCTTCATGCATTTGAAGGGATGTCCTGTGGAAGTGGGATTTGAGTAGAGCTCCATCCTGGAAGACAGAACTAGGGCCAATGGATAGAAGTTGCAGAGGAGAAAATTTAACTTCTATGAAAGAAAAAAAAAACCCTTGTGATAAAGAGGGCTGCCCCTGAAGTGCAATGAATTGCCTTCAGAAGTATTAGAGGGAAGTCTGGATGATCACTTGCTGGGTTCATTGTTGCTAGGATTCTGATTTAGACTTGGGTTGGACAATAGGACCTCTGAGACCCCTTCTAGCACTGCCACGCTGAGATGAAGTTCGTGAGAATGGACCATATAGTCAATTTGGGCAGCTTGAGTTGTTTGTAAATATGATTGCATCTTTCCTAACTTCATTATAACTGCATGGAATGGAAATTATATCTTCCAGGACAATGCTAGTAGAGACTCTTGATTTATGGCTAATTCTCCCTGGCATATGATTCTGGGGCTTCTTTCTAGGGAGATAAAAGGAAGGAAAACATGTAGGAGTTAATGGAAGGGGTAAGTTTTTAGGAGAAAGTGAGAGGGAAGAGTCACTTAGCATAAAGGAAAACAGAAATTGGTCTGGCCAGAGTGGCTATCCAGAAAGTATGAAGAGAGGAGTTAGGGAAGGTTATCTTGGTCCAGGCAAGTGGTAATTTGCTGTAAAAAGAGGGGAGATTATACAGATAAATGGCTTCCGGAGTGGTAGTGGTACTGCTGCTGTAGTGATTGCAGTCTGGAAAATAAAAGCATTACACAGATATGAACAATCAGTTTTCACAGAGGCCCTGTTTTTCCAAACCAGCCCCAGTCTGTATGCCAACATGTATTGTTCATTGCTAATTTCTCTCTCAAACAGGGGTCCTTAACATTGTGTATGTGTGATGGGCCCTTTTGTCAGTCTGGTGATACCTATGGACTCCTTATCATAATGTTTTTAAAAGCATAAAATAAAACATAGTATTATAAAAGAAACCAATTACATTTGAAATACATTTATCAAAATATTTTTCAAAAGTTCAGGGCCACCAGGTTAAGAACCCTGTTTGAAAGGCTTACCCAGATTAGTTCATACTTCTTTAAACATTCTTTGCTTACAAGAGTTATTGTGTTTCTTTAAGTATTCTGACCACGCCATATGAGGAGCTTCTGTGAGCTGCTGATAACCAAAGCTTTCAAAGGTCAGTATTTTGGGGAGGAAGATTTTCTTTTTAAAAATTGTTTGAAAAAATGTAGGTAGTGAGTGCCAAGTGTGGTCCCAGGATGACTTGGATTCCCTTGACAAGGTACCAGATGTTCTCTGGGGAAAACAGTGGCTACACCAGATTTAATCATGGTAAAGGCCAAGGTCGAATAACAGGAATTGTAGAGTTCCTAATGACAATCATGAGGCCAGAAAGCAGGGTGTAAGTGTGCACCAGGAACCAGCCATCCAGTAGGACTAGACAGACTGATGGGATTGAAGTCTGGGCTCTCTTCCCTGACCACTTACCAGATATCAGGGGTGGAAGAATTCATTTAGGGGTTATGAATAAATGTTCATCATTGGCCCAGAATGCAGGATGTGGTATCCTGAGTAAAGACCTTATCTACCTGAATCAGGCAAGGACACTAAGGGAAAGAATATTGGCCAGAAGCCAGAGAAACTCTAATAGGAAGAGGAGAACAGATCATAAGCCCAGGTAAAGAGGCCTGGGCCTTCATTTCCCACAGCAACTTCTGTCCTCCTGGAAGTATTAGTTAAATCTCTTAATAAAAAAAAGAGAGACAGCCAAGCCACTATTTTGAGATATGTCCATAGCCAAGATTCCCAACTGAGTTGGAGTTTGGAGGTTGGCCAGATGAAGAGAGAAGTTTCTGATTACACTTAGGCATAGAGATTTAAAATCTCTGAAGCTGTGGGTTATAAATTCTAACACTGGAGAAGAGAGAAAGAGGGGAAGAATCAATGACTTTCAAGTACAGCAAACCCCAGAAAGATCCAAGTATTTTTCTCCCAATCCCAAATTTCTGATGCTTGTGTTATTTTTGGTCATTAGTTGGTAAAGCCAGCAGTCAGATTGCAAGGGAATGGGGAATAAATGAATGAAAAACATTAATAATAATAGCTAATATTCACAACATACTTTACAAATGTTGTCTCATATACCTACAAGAACCCTGCAATCTAGGTGCTATTATTACCCTCATTTTACAGATGAGGAAACGGAAGCTGATCCATGGTCACATAGCTAGTAAGTGTCTGAGGCAGTATTTGAACTCAGATCTTCCTGAGTCCAGGTCCAGAACTCTACCCAGTAAGCTGGTTTACTGCCTATATTTAGTACTTGCCATATGCTAGATACTGTGCTGGGCCCTGGGAATACAAAGATAAAAGCAGCTTTCACTCTAACGAAGGGAGATAACATAGAAATAGGAGAATAGTGGCCAGGAAAGGATGTTTTCGTCCAGCAAGTCAAAGAGGCGGTGAATGGAACCACAGGTCAGTCGATTGTCACTCTTTCCAGAAGTATATGGTAATATTGATTTGATTACTTTTTCCAGGATAAAAGGTGGAAAGTAGAGATGGAGGATGGGGTAATTCATGGGAAAAGATGATCAGATGGTGCTTGATTAAATATAAGGTCTGGGACTGGTTAGATACAGATATGTGAGTTTTATACGGGAATGGAAGGAAGGGTCAGAGCACAAATAACCTCATATTTTATTTCTCAAACTCTTTCCTCCAAGAAGTGAATGTACTTTATGAATAATATTTTAACTCTCTAAGTCATCAATCAGCCATGGATGGATCTATGCCCGTCTTGCCGCCTGATCCAAGTTCAAGTGGAAGGCAGGCTGTTTGCTTTTCCCCATTTTTGCATCCTGTTTTCTTGTTAGGTAAAAATAGAAATTCAAGAGGTACAAGATGTGGACACAGCACTGATAATCTCAAACCCCACAGGTGGTGTAGAAACTACTTCTATTCCCTCTCCTTAAAGACATTGCCTCAAGCTAGGACTGTCACAGTGGATCATTGTGATATAAAAGTCATTTGCAATATGTTGTTCTTACTTTTATCCTTAGCCTATTTCCTATTTCATATAATGCTGTATGGAAGATGAATTTCTTTTATAATAACCAAAACCATTGGCATTTCCTCAAAGAAAATTACTTTTTCAAAAGACAAAACAACTTCATGTTTATTTGTTTTTCTGTGCTAACCTCAGTGGGAATGCATATCTCCATTGCAATGAAATGCCCCTTCACTTCAGACCCTGACTACACCCATCACTGCTTTGGGTTATGAGAAAAGATGGCAAAAGATTGCTCATTTTGTAGACTGCATGGTCACATGTTTACAGTGGGCATGTTAGATATTCACTCATCTCACAAGGGTAGAAACTGAAGCTCCAGAGGGCATTTACAAAGCCATGAAGGCACTGGGAATTTCAAGCATCCCTTCTATTTCTTCTCTCTGGCAGCCACTGGCCCTGCCTAGGAATGTTACAGAAGATTCTTATGACATGAAATAGTTTTTGCAACATTCTTTTCTTAGGTTTCAAAACCATGTATCAGTAACCTATTTCTTACGTCATGTAATGCAAGAAGGTCAAGCACAGAGATAAGAGGAAAGACAGAAGAAAAAGAAAAAAGACAAGGAGTAGAGAATGGGAAGAAAAGGTCACAAACGGACATACTTCTTCTTGTTCCCCCTACATGCACCTCAACTTCTGCCCTCCAAAAAATCCACAGACAAAGCCAGGTGATATCTGTCCCTCTACAAAGTCTTTCTGTAGTTTTTAAACTTTTACCTTTTAAGATTTCAAAAACTTAGGCTGAAAACAGAACACAGAAATGATCTTAAATGTCATTTGGTGGCAGATTGAATTTTCTTCTTGCTAGTGGTTATGGGTTTTAATTTTATTTACCATCAAAGACATTACTTTCTTGCCTATATTCGCCATTACTCATTTGTCACAGGATTTGAAATAAGAATACGTTGTGTACCTTTGTGTAATAGGGCACCAAAGCTTTAATAGATTTGCCCTCAAATTCTTTTTACACACTGTTCTTGTATCTATAATCCAAGTGATTAACTTTTAAAAGTACCTGAGTTCATGAAAATCCTGTTTAGGTCCCTTAAATGGAGAAGCTTGCAGGAACTATCCAGGGTGCTGAACTATGAAGATGGCTTTACCTTGTTTGTGCAGAGGACTTAATAAGAGAGGGGGAAAGATCAGATATGGATGATTTGCCACTCACCAGACAAACAGCTACAAAAGAATTGACACACAGCAGATGAAGATGTGGCAAGTGCAAGGCTCTGAGAATGAGTGCAGGCAAAGACTTGAATAAGTTTTTGGATTCATTATTAAATGAAATGAATTCTGCTGCTGCATATTTATGAATATTGAATTGTTAGCAACTCAGTGGGGCTTTGTAATGGGTGGAAGTGAAGAATTAAGTTTCATATGGCCTGAAGTGATCTTTGCTGGTTTGGAAATTGATTCCATTCCCTGGTTTTGTCCTTTATTTACATGAAAACAGAGGTTCATTTCTGAGAGAGAAATAAGAACTATTAAGCAGAGAAAGAAAGCAGGGATGTGATTTGTTAAAATCAGCAGATATGTCATTCTGGAAAGCAATTTGAACTATGCCTAAAGGGCTATAAAACTACGCATACCCTTTGATCCAGCAATACCACTGCTAGGTCTATAAAGAGAGCAAAGAAAAAGCAAAAGGACCAATATGTACAAAAGTATTTATAGCAGCTCTTTTTGTGATGGCTAAGAATTGGAAATCAAAAGGATGCCCATCCATTGGGGAACTGTTAAACAAGCTATGGTATACGATTGTGATGAAATATTATTGTACTATAAGAAATGAAAAGCAGGCGAATTTCAGAAAAACCTAGAAAGACGTACATGAAATGATGCAAAGTGAAGTGAGCAGAACCAGGAGAACATTGTACTCAGTAGCAGCAATATTATATGATGAAGAACTGTGAATGATTTAGCTATTCTCAGCAATACAATGACCCAAGATTCAAAGAATTCATGACAAAGCATGCTATCCACCTCCACAGAAAGAACTGATATTGTTTGAATACAGACTGAAGCATGCTATTTTTTCACTTTCTTTTCTTTCATTCAAGTCTTCTTGTACAAAATGACTAATATGGAAATATTTTACATGAAGAAAAAAGTTAATAAATATGAATTGTGACCCCACCTGTGCTGGAGTTATGCTTGATCACTTAAATTAAAAACATGTGGATAATAAATACTACAAGTCTCCATTGTACCCATGTAGGAACAACAACAACTATATGAGAGTCTTCATATGGGCACTCATCAATTACATGGGCACATAAACATAGTTATAAATTCTCATAACCCTTTAAGCTTTGGTTATGCATTTGCTCTATTTTATATTATGCTATAATTATTTGCTCACATGTCTTATCTATGCTACTAGACTGGAAGCTCCTTAAGGGCAAAGCATTGTACATTTAAATCCCAAATGTTAGCGTTCCACATAGTACTTGGCATAGTGTATTGTACATGGTAGGTGTTAGTGATGAATGATAAATGAATGTTAGTGGATGATGTAACTGAGTACCTGAAAGATTCAGTGACTTGTCCAGCTAATAAAAAGTGGAGCTGGGATACAGGCTACCACTCAGGCCCATAAAAATCCTGCCAATGGGACTTGTTAAAAGGCAATATAAAACTTTACACAAAGTGTGCACACACACGCATACACATGCACATAGACACGCACAAGCCATTGTTATTGAATAGATGAGACTATCCCTGGATATAGGTAGGAATGGTTAGAGCAAACTCTTCGTTATTTATGTTTGTTATTAATGATGCTTTGTTTCCTTCCTCATTCTTCCCCCTTCATGTGCAACTAGCTTTCCAATACTGGTGGCACTACTGACAGGGAGTAGTTTAGACATTCTTTTGGTGTTATCTTTCAAAAATATTTTCTCTGCCACTATTCTTGTCCATTAATGTAGGTAAATGAGCTTTCATTATTTGATTATCTTACTATCTACCCTACTTTCTCTGTTCTACCTTTCTTTTCAAGAAAATCTCTTTTTTATTTACTTTTCTTATATAATATATTGCACTCATAGAAGCATCACATGGTTTTGGCTACTTATTCCCCACCTGAAGTCAGGGTTCTCTGATTCCAATGTCATGATTATTTCCAGCATGGTTAGCATTGGGACCAAATTGGATTGGGTCATGTACTAGTGGCCATTAACCCCTTTGATGTTTCCATCTGTTCTTCTAGTCTTCTAATGAGGTCAGGTACCTGGGCACACCCAAAAGGATTTGGGTAGAAAGAGGACCATGTGCTGCCCTTGAGCTTGTTCTCCTTATTTTAGTTCTGCAAAAGGTAATGTGTTTTTCTTCCATTAAGCAAATGATGATGATAATGATGATGAAGATAGCAACTTACTTTATATAGTACCAAGAAGCTAGGTGGTGTGTATAGAGTGCTGGATTTGAATTCAGGAAGACTTGAGTTCAAATCTTGCATCAGACAATTGCTGTCTGTGTGACCACAGGCAAGTCATTTAACCTCTCTGTGTCTGAGTTTCCTCATCTGTTAAATGGACAATAATAGCCTGTATCTCACAGGTTGTCACAAGGATCAAAATGAAACAACTTTTATAAAGTACTTGTCAGATCTTAAAGAGCTATATAAGTGCTAGCTATTATTAATTATTCCATTTATTATTCTCGGTAGCCCTGAGAGCTGGGTAATAAAAGTACTATTACTCCCATTTTACAGATGATGGAATTGAGAACCTGAAAGGTTCAGTGACTTTCTCAGCTAGTAAGAGGTAGAACTGGGATCTAGGCTCCCAGGCTTCTATATGTGAAGGAGAGACTCAGGTCCCTCAAGGTCCTGCCAGTGTGACTTGTGAATAGGCAACATGAAGCTTCACACAATGCCTGTTGTGCATGCATGCACACGTGTTTCTTTGACCCAGAAACCAATATTATAATTTTTTTAAAATCAGGTTTGCTTCCTTCATGCTATGTGATAGAATCTTTTCTTCTAACATCTTTAATTCATCTTGATTCCTGATGACTCTCTTCCTAATGACTTTTCTTAACTATTTTTCCTGTTAATGAAGCAAGGCAATCATTCTTGGGGCCACTATTAGCTAGGACCTAGAATTGAATTTAGAAGATAGACATGTCATTCCATGATATTCAGTACAGCAGGCATGTCCAATAAATTATTAGTAGCTCTACTACTCTATTATTTAGTTCTGTCAGAGTTCTCAGGCAATCTCTATCAGGTTCCATCCTGATGATAAAGTGTTCTTTAAATTGAGGAAATATGGTGTGGTGCTTGGCCTGGAAATTATGACTTGCCTATTCTATTGTAAGTTCCCCTACCGGAAAAACATTCTTTGGCCAAGCTATTGACCTTTTTTGTTTCCGTGTGTGAACTGGGGTTGTTTATCTTCTCCTTCTGACTTCATAGGTGAGATGGGAAGATGAATCTGTCAGTACTAACATATCATGGGGTTGTGGAAATAGTGCTGTACTAAGATTCAGGAAACCATTGTTCCAGTCAAAGCTCTGTCATTAACTCATCATGTGACCTTGGGCAAGTTACTTCCCATTTCTAGGATTCAATATCCTTAACTATAATATGAAGTGATTGAACTGAATGACCTCTAAGGTCAGCTTTTTATGCTTTCAGTTCAGACTTTTTAGGTTTTTGTGATTCTCTGGCACCTTCTGTAATGGAAACGGTTTATTCTGGAAACTCTAGCCTGTTTACCACAATTACGTATTGTTGATATTTATATAGAAGTGAACCCAGGCAGGTTAAACTCCACTCTGCTAAGTTAAGCTATTCTAGTCCTTCAAGCCTAACTCAACAAGCATTTATTAAGTACCTAGTATCTATACAACACTATGTTGGGTGCTAGGGATGCAAACATGCAAAAGAAATAGTCCTTACCTTTTAAGATCCTACATTCTGCCTTCACAAAACACTTTCTCCTTCACAGAGCCTTCTTGATAACTCCAGCCATTCTGAATCTCTCCTCATTCTCACTAAAGATAGTCTTAATTATCTAGACTATTTGCATTTTAGCATTTGTTTATATTCGTGTTATAAAATATTATATATTATCCTTTGTCCTTCTCTGGTAGTTTTTCATGTATGTTAGTCCCCTTTCTTCCTCCAGATTGTGAGCAGAGAACATGGTACCATCATGTCACAGCCAGAAGGAATCTTAGAGATCAGCCAGTCCAACTCCCCCATTTTATTGATGAGGAAATGAGACCCAGAGAGGGGGAATTGACGTGCCAGGGTCAGCTGGAATCAGCTGGTGGTTCAATGGACAGAGTGCTGGACCTGGAGTCAGGATTAAAATCCAGCTTTAGATACTTACCAGCTATGTGACTCTGGGCAAGTCACTTCCCTTCTGTCTGCCTCAGTTTCCACATCTGTAAAACAGGGATAATAATGGCACCTAGGTTCCAGGGTTGTTATAAGGATCAAATGAGATAATACTTGTAAAGTGTTCTGCAAACCTTAAAGCATTGTATAATTGCTAGCTATGATGATGACAATGATGATGATGACGATGATGATATATGGGTTTAGTGGCAGAGATAGGACAAGAGCCCAGGGCTCTGACTTCTAGCTCCGGGTGGTTTCCACAAAACCATTCTGGTGTGGCATACATTCCAAGCATTGCCCAGAAGAGCACTAACATGCAGGCCATATGGCCAAGTGGAGTGCCCCCTGGAGGCAGGAAGCTCATGAAATCATAGATTTAGATGTTTCTCTTGATGCTCATAATAACTCTGTGAGGTAAGTGTTATAGATATTACAGATGAGGAAATGCAGGCTTTGAGTTTCAATGATTTGCCCAAGATCACACAGCTAGTAAGTGACTAAGGCACTATTAGAACTAAAAAAATCTCCCTCACTTCACGTCTGATGCTCTATCTACTGCACCAAACTATTTGTGGGTTTGAATCCTGCCTCAGACACTTGTTAGATGTGCTAGCTAGACAAGGAAAACACTTCATCTTGTCCAGACTCAGTTTTCTAAACTGTAAAATGGGCTAATAGGCAAATCACCTTGCACTAATACAAATGTCAAGATTAATTTTATAGTTAGGGCTTGACCAATACTTGTTGAAGTGAATACATTGACAGATTAACAATTATTTGTTTAATTATTAACAAATTATTTCAACCCTTTCTTTAAGGCTGACCCAGAAGATTTCTAAGATCCTTTCCAGATAGAAAGCCCAGAAGTCAGGAATTCTATGACCCTAAGACCTAAGCTCTGAAGCATATAGGAGTAAATATGCTGCCTTCATCTCTGGCTGTGAGCAGATGTGTCCTCCCCTCGGGGGTGAGTTAGGTTTGTGAGAGCTTGAGCAGTACCTTGCTTGAGAGAGATTGGATCCAAGGAAGGGAGAAAACTGCGGATGGTGGGGAAACGAGAGCTCCATTTCCTTCCTGAGACAGTCTGAAGGATTTTGATAAAGCCTGGAGCTTGTCTGAATTAATCTCATTTTCTTTCAATATTTCAGCAGCTTCAAACTAACCCCAGCTCACTGGGGAGATGAGATTTGCCAATTCCTTTTCAGCTTTTTTAGTTTTCAGAGGGAGAAAAAAATACTTCTAGCCAAATATTGACACCTGAAGAAGGGGCCCTGAGATAAATGTTTATTACCTTAGCAGAGAAGGTTTATAGGGATGAAAGGAGTCTACAGCCAGGAGAGAAGGAACACATCAGTTGCTCTGGAAGAATTTAAAGTGAAAGGGAGCAGTCATGCTGTGGGGCATAAAGAGGAAAGTGGTGAGATAGGTTCAGTCCCAGAAAGAAATCAATGGCCAGTCCCCAGTGGTGTTATTGCATTTTGAGCTTGAGAATGTTGTGAAGCAGGAACAAGGAAGGACATTTTAAGTAGATTGTGGTCTTTTTGTAGTTTCTATAGCATTCATTGACCATGATGGGCCCGAGGTGAGCAAAGAAACATACTATTCCTTTTCCTTACCAAACAACTAGGTCATCATTTAGCCAGGAACATTCCCAATAATACCTGTCTTGCGGAGCTGTAAATCAACATTACGACAACACAAATCTGCCCTTATCATTTTCCTTGAAAATCTTCAGTAGCCCCATTGCCTCTAAGATAAAACTAAGCTCCCAACTTAGCATTTAAAGCCATCTGCAACCTCCTCCTCCTCCCTAGTTTTCTCGTATTCTATGGGATTGCGCCCCTTTCTGCACTCTCCACTCCAGTCAAACGAGCGGTTCCTCTTACCCAACCTCCCCACTCCTGCCTTTGTACAACGGTCTCTTTCATCTAGACTACATTCCTTCCTTATCTCACATCTATGTTTGCCTTGGTTTCCTCAACTATAAAATGGGAATCACAATAGCACCCACCTCCCAGGGTTATTGTGAGGATCAAATGATGTAATACTTGTAAAGCATTTAGAGGTGAGTTCCTGGCACATAGTAGATGTTAAATAAATACTTGTTTCCTCCCGCTCTCCCTCTCTCTCCCTCCTTCCCTTCCTTTCCTTTTTTCTCCCTCATTCCCTTCCTTCCTCCCTCCCTCCCTCCCTCCCTCCCTTCCTTCCTTCCTTCCTTCCTTCCTTCCTTCCTTCCTTCCTTCCTCCCTCCTTTGTTTATTTCCAAGTGTAACTCAGGTGCTACTTCCTACACAAGGCTTTTCTGATCTTCCCTGTTGTTAGTGCTTTCTCCCTCTTGAAATTCCTTCATGTAATTTTTATGTACTTTGTATTTATCTGTGTATGTGCTAAGTTTCCCTTTCCCCAGCAGAATGCAGATTCCTCAAAGTCAGAGACCACTTAGCATAGTGCCAAGATCATAGCAGGGACTTAATATTTGTCAGATTGAATGAAATTGGATTTCAAGATCACACGGTCTGAGACGGACAGAATTTATACTTAACAACAAAGACAAAAGAGAAACTCAAGTGTTGCTCTTGATGTATGACTGTAGGTGTTGAAAGTTCCCCATCAATGTGATTGGGTTGCTAGGAGGTAGACGTTTGTTTAGAACTTTGATTGCATCTCCATAGGAAGGGTGTGGACTGCCCATTTGATCCACATACAGGGAGTGCGGATAGACTGGGATCATCTGCTTGACTTTTAGACTGTTTTGTGATAGAATCACCCCTTTATGTTGTATTCATGTAGTAAGTATTCTTTGGGCTCAATATCACTGAGTCATTATCATCACTGCATCTCTCCAACAGGGTTCTAGGAGTACCCCTAAGAAGTTGAGGGGTTGGAGCATTTCTTCTCCAATATTATTAGCTTGAGCTAATAACTGTGTCCCCTCTCCAGCTCCCCACCACTGTTAAGTACTATTGACTAGTACCCTAGGTCCCAGTTAACATCAATTAGCTTTTATAAAGCTCACCCTCCACCCCACTCTCCCAAGATCCTTTCTGAAACTCTTAGGAATATCCATGAGAAGCAAAGGAAACATTTTGTAATAAAAAGCACTATCATAAGGACATAGCCAAAGGCTCTTTAACATTAGTCTCTTCCCTTGAGAAAAAGATTTCTAATACTGACTGCTACTGCTAATAAATATTTTTTGGAGTGGAGTGGTGATTACAAAAAACTGAATAACAACAACGATATTTACTTTGAATATAAGGTAAGAACAGTAGTATACTCATTCCCCCTCCCCCCACCCAGTGGCATTCAATCTCTAGGGAGAGTGGGCTCATACTTAACACAGCTTGTTATAAAAAAGAATCAGTTGCAGAGTTGGCCTATTTACTCTTTTTTTGATGTTTACCTTTTCCTGGAGAGACCAAGGAGAAGCAGAGAAGCTAGGGCAGACTTGGGTCTAGGATGAGGAAAGACCTGTTCACACCCATATCATCTCTTTTGGGAGCCACTAATAGCTGTCTCAGGGCCACTTTTTTTTTAACAATTAAATTAAATTAATTTATTTATTTTTAGTTTTCAAAATTCACTTTTATAAGATTTTGAATTCTCCCTCCCCAAGAGGGCATGCAGTCTAACATAGGTTATACATGTATAATAATATTAAACATATTTCCACATTAGAAGAAGAATCAGAACAAAAGGTAAAAACCATGAGAAAGAAAAAAAAAAAGCAAATTGCATGCTTTGATCTGCGTTCAGACTCCATAGTTCTTTCTCTGGATGTGGAGAGCATTTTCCATCATGACCCCTAGGACCATAAGGGTGAGCTGTAGCTAGCCTAACTCTAGGAACCTGACTTGTCACTGAGAGTTGAAGTTGGGAAAAGGATCCTCAGAGCTTATATGCATTGTTGTCAAAGTGATTTTCTTTAAGCACAGAAACGATCATATCACTCCCCTTCTTAGCCAACTTCAACAGCTCCGTATGGTCAAAAAGTAAACTTCTTTGTTTAGATTTTAAAGGCCTCCAGCCAACTTATATTGGCACTGGCAAGTTGGGTTTCCAAAGGGGTGTCTAGTACTACTTTCAGGGTTCTAGGAGCAATTCGGTGAGTAGCTGTTCTCCTCATGCTGGTTTACAAGCCCCCATTGGTGTGATTCTCCTTAACAATTAGCCAGTAGATTCAGTTCTTTAGCAAAGGCATTTACTCAAATGGCCTATTTAGGACAGACCTCTCTCCAACACTAGGGGCACTATTCCCACCCCCTTAAAAACCCACCAAATTTATGGGGGGTGGGGAGAAGAGTGAGCACAATTTAAGTATAATAGTAATGAGGCACACATGTTGGGAACTCTTGTTGCTAGGGCAACTTATACCTTTAGATTTGCAGGGCAAATTTGCAGATGTAATTTCACAAGCATTCATTTTGCTATGGGATGTGGTGTTGGTATTGGGTGAGTCAGTTTGCCTCAGCTAGACAGGCCAATCAACTGTTGGGATGGACCAAGCAGGTCACTCATTAGCTGTAGTGCCTCCCCACCAGGCTTATCTTGAATGGGAAGTTCCAGTTCTTGTCTACTTCCAGTCATTGGCTTGGCTGTGTGCTTTATCTCTTCAGAAAGTGTTATAGTGCCCTCTTTATCTGGAGTGCTATAGCCCTATTTCAGCTAAGGCAACAACCTTTAACTTATGATTGGGCAGAGGTCCTTTGTCTTTGACTCTCTCAGAGCAAAGGCTCTGAGGCTGTTTACCAACTCAACATAGGACATGGCAGAGGTTCAACCGTTTTGGTTCAATACCTTTTCTGGACTCAAAAGCCTTTTCTCTCCATAAGGCACTTCACTCTGCCTTAAGGGGGATCAGTTCCAATTCAGTCCCAATTCAGTCTACCTCCTTTGCCCCTGTGGGGATTTTTTATAGATGAGTAGCTAAGATGACTGGGCCCCTTCATATGCAATTGAGGTATCTAAACTTTGGTTCCTTTCCGGTGTGGGACATGTTTAATTTGCATCTGAAGGCTGCTTTACATTTCAATGTCTCCATCTTTTAGCTCCCTCAGCTTTTGACCAAGTCTTATAGGCATGCCTTCTGACACTTGGAATACTACTGACTTGAACCATTTAGTTTTCATTTGTGGAAGTCTTGTAATTTCAGGAACATTTTGGTTGTTCATGGAAACAACAGGACAGTATCTAAAATTGGGTCTATACCAGAAAATATGGATATTTAAGTTCTGAAACTCTATAATACCCTTTGGGGTTTAGGTTCTTCTCCTATCCCTAGTTTAATGATAGGATGTAGAGCTAGAAGGGAGTTTACAGATCATCAAGTCAGACTTTCATGATTGTGAGGGACTGTCTGATGTTGGCAGCTGCCAGTTGGGTACTGTGGCATGGGTAAGGTAAGATCTGGGTATTTTGGAAGTCGAGGCAGGGACTGTGGTAGGCAGAGTCGTGTGTACTGGGATGAGCTGGATTCGGAGAAGCCATGAGGCAATTGGGCAGTGCTCTGTGACATAAGCTGGGTGCAAGGAAGTAGCCGAGCCTGAGCTCCTGAGGCAAGGGGCGGTGCCACGTGGGAGTGGGATGGCAGAGGACTGAGTTCCCTCTGCTTAGTCCCCTCCCTATATGCAACGTCATCCCCAGATGCCTCTTGTGACCTTCCTGACCTTGTGCAGCACTGACCCAGTCCCCTCCTGAGTCTGACTTCCTAGGTCACGTACTCTTGTCTATGCGTCAATCCCAGATGCCTCCTTCCTGTATCCAATCCTGGCCTCCTACGTCACTCCCTCCCCCTTGGTGTGCTAAACTCAGACAGCCCCTTCCGGTATCTGACCCTACAATCATTGGCTAGTAGCGGGCTGGGGAGGAGGGGCTAAGTAGGTACTTAGGAACAAGCGTGGTCAGAACACACGTGCGCGCTCCCCTGGCTCCTGCCTGTTGCTCTGGCCTTGCTGCTTGGGCTTGCTATGATGGTTTGCTGTGTTGGCCTCTGAATAAAACTCTGGTGTTGGTGCCTTCCCATGGCTTGTCTCTGTGTGGTGATCCGGCTGAGGACCGAGGACCCAGGCATGGGTAAGACTCTGGCAGTGCTCTTCTCATAGGAGAAGTGGGTACTGGCGCATGACTGGCAGAGGGTCAGCGTGCGGCCCGTATACATGATAAAGATTAAAATCATTTTGGGGTTTGAATCTATATCTTCTGACTTCAAATCTAGTGGGTTTTTTTCCTTCAACACCCCTATTTCTTCCACTATGGTTTTTTTTGACAGATAAGAGCAACTAATGTGGTCCTACCCACTCTGCCCAGAATTACTCTTTGAAGAAACCTAAGAAGGGATTTTGAAGTCTTTCAAACTCTCCTATCACACTGACAACCCTGCTGAGGCTGACTGATCATCAGGGCATGATGCTAAGACCCATTCCCACCCTGCCTCCCCCAACTCTGCCAATATAAACTAATGGGTAATTAAATACATCTCCTATGGCTCTGTTGTTCCTATAACTTTAAGAACACTTTAATTGGATTTTTAATTGTTTGGCTGGGGTTTGATGCCCTGTGGGAAAGAACCTGCATTTATAAATTGAACAAATATAAACAATTGATAGACAAAGGGAGGAAGAATGCTGCAAAAAGGAAAAGGTGGGTGGGTGGGTAGGGAGAAATTGCTCCTCCAACAAACATAATGATTGTGCCAGCATCACCAGAGGTGGTACTTTTTCAGACTCCAAGCTCTTCAGCTGGCCAGGCATGGGACAACTCACCCTCCACTCCCAGTCCCTGAAACTCAGGAATATTCAGGAGAAGCAAAGGAAACATTTTGTAATTAAAAGTGCTATCATGGGGACATAACCAAAGTCTCCATAACATCAGCCTCTTCCCTTGAGAATAGTAGTGCTGCTGCTGCTGCTAATGTTAATAAATGCTTGTTGGATTGCATTGGAGAGCACATCTGGTCTGTCTTAATCATGGGTTAGGGTGAAAGTGATAATTTTTTTTAACAATAGGGGTCAGCCTGCATTTTATTCTGCCCCCCAGTCCTTAGTGAATGAATATGGAAAAAGATGAGCCACATGTTAAAAAAAATAACATATGCATGTGTTGTGATGAGGGTGGGATGGGGGAAGCAAATTGCCTTCCCATCCCCAGTTTTCTCAGTATGTCTCTTAAAGTGATTATTATTTAAAGCTGCCTCTGTCCTGTGTAAATGATCATGTCAGACGTGGCTGCAGCCTCAGAGCTGGACTGTATTCTTGGTCTTTTACTTCAAGATATTTCTAAAAATCCTTCTAGGTAGCAAAGGATTTTGGCTGGGATGGAAGGAACCTCGAGTTCTTGACAGATGGACTGGAAGCTTATTTGCCATTTGTCTCTCATCTGGAATCATGTCTAGGGCACCAGCCCCAGAACCCTGCTTGCCTGCATGCGACAAACACACACAGACATAGACACACACGCTGCACTACTGATGTCCAAGCAGTGCCTAAGGAAAAATGCTGTGCAGGGAGGAAGAGATGAATGTTCAAAGATGACAGGTTCATGTATGTTGAATCATCAGGGCAGCTAGGTGGAACAGTGGATAGAGTACCAGGCCTGGAGTCAGGAAGACATCTTCCTGAGTTCAAATCCAGCCTCAAACATGTACTAGCTGTGTGATCCTGGGCAAGTCACTGTTTGCCTCAGTTTTCTCATCTGTAAAATGAGCTGGAGAAGGAAATGGAAAACCCCTCCAGTGTCTTTGCCAACCAAACCCCAAATGGATTCATGAAAGACTCAGACACAACTGAAATGACTGAAAAATAACAAAATCAACCCATAGAATGCTGAGTCAAGGGGAGGGAGGGACCATGCACCTTCATCTTCTTTCTCTACTCACCCATCATAATCTTTTATGTTTTTGTTGGGTAGTTTTAGCTTCCATCTTGAGGTTGTTTTCTCTTGTGAGATTGTAAGTTCCTTGAGAGTAGAGACTTTCTTTTTCTTGTGTTTCCCACTGTTTAGGACAGTGCCTAGCACACAGCAGGTGCTTAATAAATGTTTATTGAATTATTGAATTGAATTGTCTACTTTTGAGATTACCTCTGCTATACATTTTAACCTGATTTCACCTGGATATAAATGGAGAGGCTGGGGCGTGTACAAAAGAGTGTGAAGGGACAGGCCTGACTTGCGCTTTGTCCCACCCTACCTAATGAAGCTCTTATTGGTGGATTTTCAGATGGCAAGATGGATTTTTTTTTCCTCCTGGAGAAGATCCCTCAGCTTTTCTGGATTACAGGAAAATGAAAGTATGTAGAATAGGGGTTCTTAAACTGGCACCTACAAACTTGCTTTCTAAAAATTTCTGATGATTATTTCAATGCAATTAGTTTCCTTTCTAATCTTATGTATTTCTTAATGCATTCAAAACCATTGTTCTGAGAAGGGGGTTCCTTGTCTTCACCAGACTGTCAAAGGTGTCCCATATGCCATAGGTTCTCTTCCCTCAGGATCCCAGGTTGCTCCAGAAAGGCTGTCCCTCATCAGCTGCTTCTGAGCAGTCTCCACATCTTGATCCTGTGGAGAATACAAAGTTAGAAAACATCATTTGTTCTACCATTGTAGCAAGGCTGTCTTCTTTGTGTGGCTCCCAGGGCGGCCTGAATAGTAACATCTTTAACCATCTCCTTCTCCTCCCCTTCTCCAAGGGAGACTTTCATTCCTGGCAAGAGGAGAAGCAGGAGGTAGAGGGCAGCAGCTCTCCTCCAAGAGAGGTGGTCCTGGGCTAGAATTATATCTATTTGCACCTTTAAATATTGTTAGTCCAGGCAAGAGATGAAATTTTCAGGTTCAAGCTAAACTCTTGATCGCTGTTTCTTTTTTTTTCCAGATATGACATAAAATATTTATTCACATGATACTAAAGGTGACATTGGACATATTCATTCAATTTTTGACACCAAATTATATTTTTTTCCAATTGGACAGGCAAACCAGTATTCAGTCAAGTCATGTTGTTATAATATTTTTCCTGATGCAACTTTTCTTCCCTTCAGCTTTTTAAAAATTTTTTAAAAAATTTTTTTATGCATTTTATTTTTAAAATTAATTTATTTTGAATTATCAACAATCACTTCCATAAGCTTTTGAGTTTTAAATTTTCTTCCTGCTCCCTCCCCACCTCCCTCTCCAAGATGGCGCACAATCTGATATAGGCTATACATATACATTCCTATTAAACATATTTTCACATTGTTGATGATGTAAGTAAGAATTAGAACCATCAGAAAGAGGAAACAAAACACAACAGAAGAAAAAAAAATAGCAAATAGTATGCTTCCATTTGCATTCAAACTCCATAGTTCTTTCTTTGGATGTGGATAGCATTTTCCATCATGAGGCCTTTGGACATGTCTTAGATCCTTGTACTGCTGAGAAGGGTTAAGTCTATCAATATTAGCCATCACAAAACAAGGCTGTTACTGTGTACAATGTTCTTCTGGTTCTGCTCGCTTCACTCAGCATCGGATCATACAAGTCTCTCCAGGTTTTCCTGAAGTCAGCCTGTTCATCATTTCTTATAGCACAATAGTATTCCATTACATTCATATACCACAACTTGTTCAGCCATTCCCCAGTTTATGGGCATCCTCTCAATTTCCAATTCTTTGCCAACACAAAAAGAGCTGCTATAAATATTTTTGTACATGTGGGTCCTTTTCTCATTGTATGATCTCTCTGGGATACAGCCCTAGAAGTGCTATTGCTGGGTCAAAAGGTATACACATTCTTATAGCCCTTTGGGCATAGTTCCAAATTGCTCTCCAAAATGGTTGGATCATTTAACAACTCCACCAACAATGCATTAGTGTTCCAATTTTCCCACATCTTCTCCAACATTTATCATTTTCCTGTTTTGTCATGTTGGCCAATCTGATAGGTTTGATATGGTACCTCAGAGTTGTTTTGATTTGCATTTCTCTAATCAATAGTGATTTAGAGTATTTTTTCATATGACTATAGATGACTTTAATTTCTTCATCTGAGAATGGCCTGTTCATAATCTTTGACCATTTATCAGTTGGGGAGTGACTTGTATTCTTATAAATTTGACTTAGTTCTCTATGTATTTTAGTAATGAGGCCCTTATCAGAGAGACTGGCTGTAAAAATTCTTTCCCAGTTGTCTTCTTTCCTTCTAACCTTGGTTGCATTGGCTTTGTTTGTGCAAAAACTTTTCAATTTAATATAATCAAAGTTATCCATTTTGCTTTTCATAATATTCTCTATCTCCTGTTTGGTCATGAATTCTTCTGTTCTCCATAAATCTGATAAGTAAACTATTCCTTGCTCTCCCAGTTTGCTTATAGTATCAGCCTTTATATCTAAATCATGAACCCATTTTGACTTTATTTTGGTATACGGTGTGAGATTTTGGTCTATGCCTAGTTTCTGCCATACTCTTTTCCAGTTTTCCCAGCAGTTTTTGTCAAAGAGTGAGTTCTTATCCCAGAAGCTGGGGTCTTTGGGTTTATCAAATAATAGATTACTATAGTCATTGACTACTGTGTCTTGCATACTTAACCTATTCCACAGATCCACCACACTTAGCCAATACCAAGTAGTTTTGATGATTGCTGCTTCATAATACCATTTAAGATCTGGAATGGCTAGGCCACCTTTCCCTGCATTTCTTTTCATTAGTTCCCTTGATATTTTGGACCTTTTGTTCTTCCAAATGAATCTTCTTATTATTTTTTCTAACTCTGTCATTTTTTGGTAGTTTGATTGGTATGGCACTGAATAAGCAAATTAGCTTAGGTAGAATTGTCATTTTTATTGCATTAGCTCAGCCTACCCATGAGCAACTGATGTTTTTCCAGTTATTTAGCTGATCACTGTCTCTTAACAGGGAAGGAGGAGCCCAAGTTTTATATCCAAGTCTTGCCCCTCTTCATACCAAATAACAGTTCCACAATGAACACACATAGCAAATAGCAAAGAAATCCATTTATCCAGGTTATCCAGGTATGGGACACTGACCTCCACACATAAGGGGAACATCCCATACAATGGGCTTTGGGGCTCAGGTTATCATAAATATATACATATATATACACACCCTATATATTGATGCATGATAGTGGAAAGTTTTAGACATTGATTCAGGTAGATTTGGGTTCAGATCTTGATTTTTATTTACCCTTTATAGCTGTGTAACCCTGGACAGACCAATTAGCCTCTTTGTGTCTCAAGCAAGTAGTAGACTTGTAATCTTCTTGGGTGAGGGGATATCCTCACCCTGTGAAAGTCAGAGAACTTTCTTTTTTTCCCTTTGATTTATTTATTTTTAGCTTTTAACATTCACTTCCATAAGATTTTGAGTTCCAGATTTTCTCCCCATCTCATCCCTCCCCCCACCCCAAGAGGGTATGCATTCTGAAAACCCCTTCCCCTAATCTACCCTCCCTTCTATTCCCCCTCCCTTTCCCTTTCTATTTTCCTATAGGGCAGGATAGATTTCTATACCCCATTGCCTGTATATCTTATTTCCCAGTTGCATGTGAAAACAATTTTTAACATGTGTTTTTAAAACTTTGGGTTACAAATTTTCTCCCTTCCTCACTCCCCACCCACCCTCATTGACAAGGCAAGCAACTCAATACAGGTTATACATGTGTAGTCATGCAAAGCACTTCCATAGTAGTCATGTTGTGGAAAACTAGCTATATTTCCCTTCATCCTATCCTGCCCTCCATTTACTCTATTCTCTCTTTTGACCTTGTCCCTCCTCAGAAGTATTTGGTTCTAATTACCCCCTCCACCAATCTGCCCTCCCCTTTATCATCCCCCCCACTCTCTTATCCCCTTCCCCCCTATTTTCCAGTAGGGTAAGATAGATTTCCATACCCAATTGAGTGTGTATGTTATTCCCTCCTTAAGCCAAATCCAATGAAAGTAAGATTCACTCATTCCCTCTCACCTTCCCCCACTTCCCCTCCACTGTAAAAGCCTTTTCTTTTCTGTTTTATGTGAGACAATTTACCCCATTCTACTTCTTCCTTTCTCCTTCTCCCAGTATAATCCTCTGTCCCTTAATTTTATTCTCCAGATATCACCCCATTCATCTTCAACTCATCCTGTGCCCTCTATCTACCTATCTATCTATATATACATACAATTTTTTCACCTCCAACTACCCTAATACTGACAAAGGTCTCATGAGTTACAAATATCATCTTTCCATGCAGGAATGTAAACAGTTCAACCTTAATAAGTCTCTGATGAGTTCTCTTTCCTGTTTACCTTTTCATGTTTCATTTGAGTCTTGTATTTGAAAGTCAAATTTTCTATTCAGCTCTATTAAGCAGCTTCTTTTCATCAAGAATACTTGAAAGTCCCCTATTTCACTGAATGACCATTTTTTTCCCCTGAAGGATTATACTCAGTTTTGCTGGGTAGGTGATTCTTGGCTGTAATCCTATCTCCTTTAACCTCCAGAATATTATATTCCAAGTACTCTGGTCCCTTAATGTAGAAGCTGCTAAATCCTGTGTTATCTTGATGGTGTTTCCACAATACTTGAATTGTTTCTTTCTGGCTACTTGCAATATTCTCTCCTTGACCTGGGAACTCTGAAATTTGGTTACAATATTCCTAGGAGTTTCCCTTTGAGGATCTCTTTCAGGAGGTGATTGGTGAACTTTTTCAATTTCTATTTTACCCTCCGGTTCTAGAATATCAGGGCAGTTTTCCTTGATAATTTCTTGAAAGATGATGTCTAGGCTCTTTTTTTGATCATGGCTTTCAGATAGTTCAATAATTTTTAAATTATCTTTCCTGGATCTATATTCCAGGTCAGTTGTTTTTCCAGTGAGATATTTTGCATTGTCTTCTATTTTTTCATTCTTTTGGTTTTGTTTTACAATGTCTTGATTTCTCATAAAGTCACTAGCTTCCATTTGCTCCATTATAATTTTTAAGGAAGTATTTTCTTCAATGAGCTTTTGGACTTCCTTTTCCATCTGACCAATTCTCCTTTTTAAGACATTCTTCTCCTCATTGGCTTTTTGGACCTCTTTTGCCATTTGGGTTAGGCTATTTTTTAAGGTGTTATTTTCTTTAGTATTTTTTTGGGTCTCCTTTAGCAAGCTGTTGACTTGTTTTTCATGATTTACTTGCATCACTCTCATTTCTCTTCCCAGTTTTTCTTCTACTTCTCTTACTTGCTTCTCAAAATCCTTTTTGAGCTCTTCCATGGCCTGGGACTGATTCGTATTTTTCTTGGAGGCTTTGGATGTAGAAGCTTTGACTTTGTTGTCTTCTTCTGGTTGTATGTTTTGATCTTCTTTGTCACCAAAGTAAGATTCTATGGTCTGACTTTTTTTGTGCAGTTTGCTCATGTTCTTAGTCAATTACTTGAATTTTAAACTCTTTGCTAAGGTAGGTGTCTGCTTCCAGTGTGGAGAATGTAGTGTCCCAAGCTTTGGGGGTTTTGTGCAGCTGTTTTCAGAGATACTTCTAGGGACCTATAAATTTTCAGTTCTTCCAAAGTGGTATGATCAAGGGTGAGATGTTTACTCCTTTCCTGGCCTGTGCTCTGGTCTATGAGTGACCACAGGCACTCTTTTCTATCTTGGAACTGTGAGGAGGATTCCCTCTCTGCCACCACTATAAGTTCCACTGCTCCAGCGCTCCTCCTAGCCCCAGGACTGCACTCAGAACTGTGACCCAGATCCAAGCACAGGCAAAGCAAGAGAATCCTGCCTTAGCACCAGCAAAGGGATCCCTACAATCCCCATCTGATCAGCCACTTGATTTCTCCCTCTGTCTGTGGGCCTAGAGTTATAGGAAGCAGCTGCTGCCCTGGCGTTGCACCAGGACTGGGGCTGGGACCCAGCTTCTCTCTCACCGCAGTCACAGACTTTTCCTACTGACCTTCTAAGTTGTCTTTGGCGTTTGTGGGTTGAGAAGTCTGGAAACCACTACAGCTGCCCTTGATTCAGTCCTCTGAGGCCTGCTCCAGGTTTGCTGAGGCCTAGTCTTTGCCTGCGCACCCACGCTGAACTGCGTTCCTCTCCTAGCCTGGCACAATAGACCTTTCCAATCAACAACCAGGTTGTCTTGGGCTAGAAATTTTTTCGCTCTGTCTTTTTGTGGATTCTCCTGCTCTAGAATTTGGTTAGAGTCATTTTTACAGATTCTTGAAGGGCTTTGGGGGAGAGCTCAAGTAAGTCACTGCTTTCACTGTGTCATCTTGTCTCTGCCCTCCCAGAGAACTTTCAAATTCTAAATTTTCAGCTGCTTTTCATAATCTGGCAAAATCTAAGAGCTCAATTCCATTAAAGTTCATTGGGATTGTAGAATCAAAGTTTTGAAGATAGAAGGGACTTTAGAGATCACTGAATACAACTCCTACATTTTACAAATGAGGAAACTGAGGCCAAAGAGCTTAGTTAATCTCATGAAGATTGAAAGTGAGTCTAAATTTGAACCCAGGTCTTCTTACTCCAAATATAGGTTTGTTTGTAGTTGCATTCCTATAAAAAATTTACAACACTTAAAAGCAAATGCAATTAGTACATTTGTAATTATTTTTGGATAAACTGTGCTTTTAAATTTAATGTACCAAGCATGGTTATTTTATGAGCAGATCAAGTCATAAATACATAATATAGTTTTATGTTACTAAGCTAACAAAATGACTTTAAATCTGTAGTAGACACTAAAAAATATGTATTGCATATACTCCAGTTATACTTAAATTTATGTGTATGTTTTTAAAGTGGTGTTTGTATTTGTTTTTGTGCTTCAAAATTTCCAGAAATTGGAGTGACTCTCTGGGTCACTCTGGCCCTAGGCTTTTCTGAGGTTATTGACACTCTCTCTCCCTCTCCCAAAACAAACAATTTGCTTTTCCTCACCCCCTTATTACTAGACTAATGTAAGCTCTGTTGGACTAAGGCAGGGATTCTTAACCTAGAGTCCTTGAACTTTTAGAAAAATATTTTGATAATTGAATTTCATTATAATTGGCTTCCACTGTAATCCTATGTATTTTATTTTCTGCATTTAAAAGCATTATTCTGAGAAAGGAAGGAAGGAAACAAGCATTTATCAAGTGCTTACCATATGCCAGGCACTTGTGTTAAGTGCTGGAGTTGCAAATACAAGCAAAATTAAAGATGGTTCCTGCCCTGACACATTCAGGGCTTCCTGCATACTTCAGATCCAGTGTTTCTGGAAAATATGGCAATTCACAAAGACAACTTCAGGGGATCACTTAATACCCTCAAGTAGCTTACTTTCTAATGAGGGAAAAAACATACCAAAGGGAGCTAAAAGAGGTGTGTGTAGGGGGGTGGGCATAGAATGAAGGTAACTGTCGAATGGGCTTGCTTTTGAAGCTGGGAAAGTCAGAATCAGACATGAGAGAGGAATGAAGGCTGGCTTACCTGGGTCCTTTGAAAAAATGGATTCTCCAGGACTAACCATTGAGAGAAAGGGGGCTGGCATGGCAGAGGGATACTCCAGGGTGAGAAAGTCATAAGGCTGTTTGGATGTTCCAGGGCAAGGAGACCCCAGGTACTAAGGAAAGTTCCAGGATGAGACAGCAGCTGAAGAATGGTTTTGAAGTCTGGAAAGTCAGGAGCAGAGCTAAGAGAATGAGAAGGGGTTCATATACTTCACCAGATGAGCACAGGGGTATATGACACAAAGGTTAAAAATCTTGGACTAGGGGCATCAGGAGTAGGATACGAGGAGCTGAGCTGCCAACACAGATGCCTTCAAGTCACTAATTAAACTCTGCTCACAGGTCTTAGTGTTAGCTTATTGCTCAGGGAATCATTTGCTTATAACTTAAGGTGTGTGTGTGTGTGTGTGTGTGTGAGAGAGAGACAGAGAGAGACAGAGAGAGAGAGAGAGAGAGAGACAGAGAGAGAGAGACAGAGAGAGAGAGAGAGAGAGAGAGAGAGAGAGA
>NW_020952293.1:1587312-1697472 GCF_900497805.2 Vombatus ursinus
GAAGAAGAAGAAGAAGGAGAAGGAGGAGAAGGAGAAAGAGAAGAAGAAGAAGAAGAAGAAGGAGAAGAAGAAGAAGAAGAAGAAGAAGAAGGAGAAGGAGGAGAAGGAGAAGGAGGAGAAGAAGGAGAAGGAGAAGAAGAAGAACTAGGAGGAGAGAGACAGAGACAGAGACCATGAGAGACACAGATAGGGACAGAAAGAAAGAGAGGTATGAGGATCAATGTGAAGAAGGGGGACAGAAAGATCTCTGGGAAAATGGCAAGTTCTGAATCCTTCCCTTTAGCTATCTTAAGAGGAAATGTAATTTCAACAAAATTATTCTTCAATTTGATCTGCTTCTTAGTATTGTAATTAGCAGTCAGTGGGTTGTGATTTCTATCTAAATGTTTTTTCTACAATACATTTGCCTATCTGTCAGACACCGAAAACAAACATAGCTCCCCTCTTTTGGTAGCAGCTGCAGATAGGGAAGAGGTGGGGAGGGGGGAGGAACAGAGGCCAGCTGCTTCCTCTCTCAACCAGCCTTGACAAACCCTTAAAGGAGGTAATATGGTACCAAAGTGGGAAGCAACATTGACCACCCCAGCACTAGCCTGGGAAGCCAGATACCTCGCTTTCTGTCCTGGATGTACCACTTAACCAGGATGCCAAGCTACCTTGAACAAATTGCTCACCCTCCCAGAATCTGTTTCCCTTGAAACATGAACAATAATCTGAGAATCAGAGAATCAGAATGCTTTAATTGGACAAGACTTTAGAGGACTGGCTCATAGGATTCAGTCTAGAAGGCACCTCAAAGATCATCTAGTCCAACCCCCTCATTTTATAGATGAGGAATCAGAGCCAGAGAGATGGGAAGTGACTTTCTCATCCCTTTATCCATCTTCTAGCAATGCTGTGAAGTCCTATAGCAGTTACTGTATAAACCAAGCATAATACTGATTATCCTGGCCTCTACTACCTAGAAGGCCAGATCTATTTCATTTTCATCCTTTTTCCAGGGTTTGGTGGGACACTTAAGGGATATAGTGGTACCTAGGCTCCCTACAAATGGCCTTCAACTCAAACAAATGGTACTCCTCCAAGTGTAGGGGGAGTTCTCTGCACCTGATTTCCATTTGTGGTTGTCATTCAGTTGTGTCCGACTCTTTATGGCCCTATTTGGGGGTTTTCTTGGCAAATAAATTGGAGTGGTTTGCTATTTCCTCCTCCAGTTCATTTGACAGATGAGGATACTGAGGCAAACAATGTTAATTGAGTTGCCCTGGATCACACAGCTAGTAAGTGCCTGAAGCTGAATTTGAACTCACAAAGATGAGTCTCCCAGATTCTAAGCCCAGCACGCTATGCTCTATCGGGCCACCTCGCTGCCTCAGTTATCAGCCACTAATTATTATTAGCCACTAATAATCAGATTCACTTTTAAAAGGAAATATTTACTTCAAAAGGCACCACAAATATACACACTTACAACCTCAACATGTGGGAGGCATAGTCCTTCTTCCTGCCTTGTACCACCTCAGTGTCCGAGGAGGGATTTATGGTTTAGCTTGGTTCCTATAGAGCAGAATGCCTTAGAGCTAGATTAAAATGCAATTGGGAAATGTTTAGCAAAATAAATAAAACTACAATACAAGAAAGATAATGGTTAAGTCAACATGAGTTTCTACTTCAGTTTGACATCCTGTAAAAAGCAGTTCCAAATCTAAAACCCCTGAGTCCAGGCCCCCTCTGGCTTCTCCAGGTTTCCTTGATGGGCTGATTGACCAGACTGAGAAGGACAAATGATACTGAACAAGCCCAAACACCTCTCAGGCCCATTTCTCCAAGCGGGGCTGGAAGAGAAAGAGAGCAGGGGAAAGAATTCCTTCCCCTATCACTGGTTCAGTTCAAGGTGCCTGGGCTGTGGAGGAATTGGAATCTTCACTCTCAGGATGCAATCAGTAGGAGTGAGCTTGAAGAGAAAGAGGAAGAAAAAGGGGCAGGGAGAGACCATCTTTGTCTCACCAGTTTTACCTAGCCAATCAAAGGAGACTCCAACCACCCACGGGGTAGAGAATGAAGGCTTCCATTTTAGTGGATCTGGGCATCCCCAAGGAAGCCCCTCTAGGAGTACCTCCATGTTAGGAGCATGTTCCAAAGGCCCCATTAACACAGGCAATTTATATCCTCTCTTGAGAGGCATCATAGCATAGAGAAAAATATTTTGGACTTGGAAATCAGGAGACCTGGACTCCAATCCCACCTCAAACATTTCTAGGTTTCTAACTGTACGCAAAGGGACAGCTAAGCAGTGCTGGGCCTGGAGTCAGGAAGACTCATCTTCCTGAGTTCAAGTCCAGCCTCAAACACTTACTAGCTGTGTGACCCTGGGCAAGTCACTTAACCCAGTTTGCCTCAGTTTCCTTATCTGTCAAATGAGCTGGAGAAGGAAATGGCAAACCACTCTAGTATCTTGGTCAAGAAAACCCCAAATGTGGGTCAAAAGAGTCAAACTCAACTTAAAAAAAAACCAGCTGAACAATTGTAGACAAACTCCTTTATCTCACAGAGTCTCAATTTCCTCATTCTTAAAATGAGAATAATATTTGCACTACCTTTCTCACAGGGTTGTCAGTGAGGAAAGTGCCTTTGCTAACTTTAAAATGCTACAGAAATGTGTTATTATTATTGTTTACAATGCTTTCAAGTATGTTAGCATTAGGTAGGGGCCTAAGCTAAATGAGGGCAGCTATTATGATTTCTATTTTCCCCCATAGACCCTTGCACATAATAGCCTTGTAATAAGATATAAATAAATCTTGTTGATTGAGTCATGGTGACACTAACCGCTAGGAGATCTGTGACATTCCCTATCAGCTCTAAATTCATGATGTTATGATATTTGTGTTGGCTAGGAAAAGATTCCTGCTTGTTTCACAGGCAAACACACAGGTAACACTATTTGTTGGGCAGGAGAACACAGGAGGATGCCTAACACCAACAGGTGTTCTAGCACAGGTTCATTTTTGATCTGGTCAGACAGGAAGACAGCTTTGGAGGGGTTAAATAAATAAGCTTATTTTATTCTAGTCTAGTCTTCTCAAAAGGGTTGCTGATAATGGGAGCACCAACTCCTGCAGTATTTATCCCTTCCCTATTTCCAGATCCACTAAAATGTTAAAATGATAAATAAATGGGGGCTGGTTGAGGCAAACATATTCCCCCCAAGTCCTGAAGGGGGATGATCAAGGCAGGTGCATGCATTCCTCTATGCATTACCCAAATCCCCAATCTCAAAAGGGTTGCTGATAATGGGACCAGCAACTTCCATTAGGGAATGGCTTTCTCTAATCACACTTTTCACAGGGGCAGGTGAGAACAGGAGTACAACTCCTCGTCCTCTGAGCCTCAAAGGGGGCTGGTTGAGGCAGACACAAATGCATTTATTGGGCAACAAAACAAAGAAGGCATCTTGCCAATTTTAAGCTCACAATTTCACGTTACTTTATCCCTATACCTCACTGAGCAAACATGGTGGAGATGTTTACAAGTCATGAGCCTGGGAAATATTATCTAACACCTGGAAACTAGAGATTGTTATGGTTATGGATCCTGGAAAGAAGACTGTAAGAAAGAATAACAAAAATCCACCTTACACACACTAAAATCCACCTTATTTACACTGCTAAACTGAAAAGAAGTGGTCAGCCAATGGTCTTAGCCTTGAAGGAAACTGATGATTGCTGCTGGAAGACTGGGATTGTATAGTAGTGGCTGAGCAATTATACCATTAGGTATTTATAGAGCTATAGTTATGTATTTTCTCGGTGATTTAAAAATCGTGCCACTTACAGCATGAATTTCTTCTGGATATGGTTGGTTATATCCAGGAATTCTTCCCAACTTCATTTTCTTGAGTGGAAAAATTTGAAACTCTCTCTCTCTCTGTAGATATATATGCGTGTGTATGCGTGTACATTATGAATGAAGTGGGAAAGGGAGAAACGTAAGGGTGTGTGTTTGTGCATGTGTGTTTTGGAGTATGGGTAAACAGTCAGGGTGTGTGTATGTTGAAGATGAGAGGGGGAAAGAGAAAAATAGGGTGTGAGTGCACGATTATGTTTGAGAATGGAGGTGAGGAGGGTCAGCAGTGAAGGGGTGTGTGTGTGTGTGTGTGTGTGTGTGTGTATTGGGGAATGAGAGGAGGAAGGAGCAACAGTGACAGTGTATATATTGGTGGAGGGCAGTAACAGTGAGGGTATGTTTGTTCTGGGGGCTAAGAGAGAGGGAAGGGATAAAGCAAAGGTGAGGAATGGAGTGGGAAACAGGATACACGGAGTGAGGATATGTGGGGTGGGGAGAATGACAGAAGGTGTGTGTTTGGGAGATGGGGAAATGGATACAGTGAAGGTTTGTACATATGTGAATGTACTTCATATACGTGTATATGTGTTTATGTGTAGTTATATGTACATAGAGTCATATACATGCATATATTTATATGAGTTTGTGTGAGTACACGTAAGATTACATATACACACAGTTTCAACTTTCCCGTTCAAGAAAATGAAATTGGGAAGAATTTCGGGACCTGTGCTGGTATATAGAGAAGAAATCCTTGCTGGAGGTGACACAGCTTTCGAACCACCAAGCGTCTATACAGAGAGCTACATAAATACATCAAGAGGTGGGGCGTGCGTGGGGAGATGCGCCGGGGAGGGGAACGTAGGCAGCCACCTGCGCGAGTTCGCGGTTGCTACGCTTGCCGGAGTTGGGCTTAGCTTCCCCGCCGTTGCCCCGGACGACCGTCTCCACCAATCACTGCGCGGCTTGCTGGGCTGTGGGAGCGGCCCGCGGTTGCCCCGGCAACTCCAAGCAACAGCTGGGTGGGGAAACTGACTGCTGGTGAGGCAGCGGAGCGGCCAGGCGGACGCGGGGCGATCCCGGGCGGTGGGGAGTGAACCCGGGACCCTCGGCGCCCCCACCCCCACCCCAGGCCCCCTAGCCGGCCCCCAGAACTTCACGCCCGTTGCTGCTTGTGAGTCCAGGCTGCGGGAGGGTCGGGGGGCCGGGCTCCCGGCTCGGGGAGGCTGGGTCTGGGGGAGCGGGGCGGGGGATCCGAGCCGAGAAGTGGGCATGCGGACCCAGAGCCGGCCGGGAGGGAGCCTGGCTCGGGTCTTCTGGACTTCTCAACTTGTCTTCCGCGGCCTGAGGGGTAAACGCTGGCTTCACTTCCAACCCCACCCCTCTTCTTTACTCCAAATTCTTGAGCATCTCTTTGTGTGCTTAGCCTGGCTTTGGGTGTGGGTGGTGGGCGTTCACAGACCTGGGCTCCTAGAAGTCCGAGCTGGAAGAGAGCTTAGTTTTGACTGCTGGCTCCCCGAGGGCAGGCCCTGGGCCAGATAGTCTACACCTGGGGCGGAATTCTTGCCCTGCGACTTCTCTACTTATTGATAGCCAACATTTATTTAGCGATTATGCGCCAAGTGCTTTCCAATGACTAACTCATTCGATCCTCACAACCCTGGGATTAGGTGCTATTTTACAGATGAGGAAACCGAGGCAAACAGAGGTTAAGTGACTTGTCCAGGGTCAGACATCTAGGAAGTATCTGAGGCCGGAATTGAGCTTGGACCTGTAGTTCTATCCACTGCACCACTAACTGCCCGTATATTACCTTTATACTCTTAGGCAAGTGTTTTCACCACTGAAGACCATAGTTCCCTGACATGTAAAATGAGGGGAAGGGGGTGATCTCTGAGATTCCTTCTTATTCTAAATCCCGTCTTATTCTAGATTATGGATTTCTAATTGCAGGACCACAGGTCTAGAGCTGAAAAGGACCCCAGAGGTCATTTAGTCTGGCCTCCCATCCCCTGCCACCCCACATTTTACAGACAGAGAAGATAAACCCAAGGCTTAGCCCAGGCCCACCTTCTGCAGGAGACATTTCCCAGTTTCCTCCTCCCAGCTGCTGGTGTCCTCCCTCGCTTTGGAGATTACCTTACATCTCCTCTGTATGTATCTAGGTATTTACATATGTACATATGTAGCATCTATGAAACAATATGTAGATAACGAGATACACGTAAGACCCCTTAGATTATCGAGCACCTTGACTTTTTTTTTTTAACTTCTCTTTTTATCTCCAGCACTTAATAAGAGCCTGGCACTTGAGAAGGAAAAGGAGTTAGAATGAAGGTGTGTGGGTATGTTGAGGGATTGCCTTGGAAAAAGTGGTGGAGAGGTGTTGGACGTGTTGGGGGAAGGGTGGGGTGTGTGCATGTTGCCTAAGTGACTCACCCAAGGTCACACAGCTAGCAAGTGCCAGAGCTAGGATTTGAACCCAGCTTCTCTTTGAATCCAGCAGTCGAATAAAATACTTTAAGGTTTGCAAAGTTTACTGTTATTATCTCATTTGATCTTTACAACTGTAGGAGGGAGATGTTATTCTCTCCATTTTATAGGTGAGGAAACTGAGGCAAAATGAGTTTAAATGACTTGCCTAGGGTCACCAAGATAGTGTCTGAGGCCAGTTTTGAATTCAGGTCTTTCTGACTCCGTATCTGACATTTATTACAGTGATATGGGTGAAGGCACAAATGACATGGTTATCAAGGTGATATAGTTATCAATATGACACCATAGCTGTGAGGGATGGCTAACAGGGTGTAGGATAGTCAGGACTCTGAAAGGTTTAGCAGCCCAGAATGATGGGCAGAATCTATGCAAGGTGATTGAGAGAAGCATTCGGGTCTACCTCTGGATTAATAAGCAATAAGCGTCCAAACGATAATGATGACAAAGGTAGAGCTCTCAGATGATGGGAGAGCTCGGTATAATACACCTGTGCATGAGAAGAAGATCTGAGCATTCTTATTGTCATTGTTCAGCTGTTTCAGACAGTTTGTGATCCCATTTAGGGTTTTCTTGGCAAAGATTCTGGAGTGGTTTGCCATTTCTTTCTCCAGTTCATTTTACAGATGAGGAAACTGTGGCAAACAGGGTTAAGTGACTTGCTCAGGTTACTCAGTTAGTAAGTGTCTGAGGCCAGATTTGAACTCAGGGAGATGAATCTTCCTAGTTCCAGGCCTGGAGCTCTGTGCACTATGGCGCCACCTCGTTCTGGAGAGCAATTTAGAACTATCCTCGAATGACTATAGAATTGTACATACCCTTTGATGCAGTACTACCACTACTAGGCCTGTGTCCCGAAGAGGCCAATGAAAAAGGAATACAAAAATATTTATAGCAGCTCTTTTTGTGGTGGCAAAGAATTGAAATTGAGGGGACACCCATCAGTTGGGGAATGGCTGAATGAGTTGTGGTGCATGAATGTGATGGAATACTATTGTGCTATATAAGAAACAACAAGCAAGTTGGTTTCAGAAAAACTGGAAAGACTTATGTGAACTGATGCAAAGTGAAGTGAATAGAACCAGGAGAATGTTGTACCTGGTAACGGTAATATTGTAAAGATTATCAACTGTAAATGATTTATCTATTCTCAGCAATAAAATGATTCAAGACAATTTAGAAGGACTTATGATGAAAAATGCTTTTCACCTCCAGAGAAAGAACTGATGGGGTATGAATGCAGATTGAAGCATACTTTTAAAAAACTTTATTATTGTTTTCTTTTGTAACATGGCTAATACAGAAATATTTTGCATGACTGCACAGGTATAATTTATATAAAATTGCCTTCTCAAGGAGGGGTGAGGGGAGGGAGAGAGGGAAAGAATATGAACTTAAAATTTAAAAAAACTAAACATTAAAAATTTTTTGTTTACATGTAATTGAGAAGAAATAAAATATTTTTTTTTCAAAGAAAAGACCAGGTGAGCATTTGTTTGAGATGTTAAAGTTTTGATGAGGACCTGAACTAGGATACAAACTATGTGACTGGAAAGAAAGATGGATGTGAGAGATATACTGAAAGTAGAATTGATAAGACTTGTCAATCAATAAAATATTGGAGTAGAGAAGAGAGGAATTAAGGTTGACTCTAAGGTTGTACACCTGGGTGACCAGAAGGATCATGGTGCTATCTAAAGAAGTGTGAAAGTTGGAGAAAGGATAGGTTTTGGAGAAATATGAGGTAAGTTTTTTTACATGTTGAATTTGTGATGCCCTATAGGACATCTAATGGAAATTTCAATTAGACAGTTGGAAATGCAGCACTAGTGTCCAGGAAAGATATGAGGGCTGAGCATATAGATTTTTAGAGCATTTTCTGCACAGAGATGATAAATGAACCCATGGAACAGATGAGATGATGAAGGGAGTGAATATAGAAACAGAAGAGGGTCCAGGACAGCCCACTTAATTTAGAGAAAGAGGACGATGAGTTAGCAAAGGAGATAGAAAAGGGGTAGTCAGAAAGCTAGAAGAGCTCAGAGAGCAGGATCACAGAAGCCAAAGGTGGAGAAAGAGTCTCTGCGGATGTTTTGGTTATCAATGTCAAATGCTACATAGAGATCAAGAAAGATGAGAGCCGAGGAAAGCTCGTTGCTTAGTTAAGATTTCTTTGGCAGCAGACTGACAAGTGTGTGGGAGGTGAAGAAATGGAGGCAAAATAGTGTAGGTAATCCTTAATGGAAATTTGGCTTGAGAAGGAAAAGAGACATAAGTGGTAGGTTGGGATGATAGCAAGGCCAAGTAAAGTGTTCTAAGAATGGAGGGGAACTGGGCACATTTGAAAGTGGGGGAAGGGGTGTCAGTAGATAAGGAAAAATTGCAGGTGAGAGAAGGGGAGGGATTGATCAAGGGTGCAAGGTCATAGAGGAGATGAGAACAGATGGGATAGAGAGGGGGATTGGAAATGGCAAAGAGAAGGCCCACTTCTTCATCAGAGATTGGAGAAAAGGAGGAGAAAATGGAGGATGATGAGGAAATTTGAGGTGTGGAGTTGGGAAAAGAGGGAGCTTGTCATGCTTTCTATTTTCTCAGTAGAGTAGGAGTGCAGGTCTGCCCTTGAGGAGGGGGGAAGAGGTGTTATAGGAAGTCTGAAGAGAAAGGAGAAAGTTTGTAATGGCTATTGTGGAGGCTGTGATGGACAATCAAGCTATGAAGGATAAAAATGTTGCTGAGCAGCACTGAGCAACCAGTTGAGATCAGATACCATAAATTTGTAGGAAACCTAGTTGGTGTGGTTCTGTAATTCCACTCCCCCAGCAGTATATAGGTAGGAATAAAGAAAGTACATGATGGGGGTAACCTAGGGTTTGGTCTGACACAATGTGAAGGGCAATAGAATAAGTTGTTAGTGTGTAGTTGAGTGAGTCAAGCATGGGGTCATGACTGTGAAGGGAGAGAAAAGAAAGAAGGGAGGCCCGAGCAGAAGTAATGGATTGGGAGAAGAGGGAGGAATGGAGACATTGGAGGGGACTCATTGAGACAAAAAGATAGGTTTGGGAGGTTGGGTTAGAAGGAAAGATTGAAGAATAGGTGGTGATTGCAGAATTGTTGAATTATGTCTTGGTTTATATTCTAGCAATGGCGAAAATCATAGGAAATAAATCTTGTCATTTAGATGGACAGTGATCTTGTGAAGCTCATTGATTTTAATAGTATTATGGGAGATTTAATGATTGTATATTGGAGACCTGAGTAGAGTGATCAAATTTCAGAATACAATGGAATGTAGACAGTATTACAATTATATTCAAATGGATATAGGATTTCATTTATATGAATATACCCTTTTACAATGCAGACGTCAGCCCATTCATGACTAACCATCCTGTGTTACCCTTATCCATATCTTCCTATCAGGTAGTTGTAAGTAGACCCTCTGATGTTCTGGGAGCTGTTTTTCCTTTTTCTTGGCATAAGGAGCATGGCAGTGGAGTATGTGGTTTCCAATGGGTATGCCTACCTCTGGACATGTGACAGTTCATTTTTCTTTTCATTCATATGTTTCCTTAATGACTTTCTTTACACTGCTTCTCCTTTATAATTATTTTTTTTTGGTAATATGTTGCAACCTGCTCATGCCCACCTCTGCCTCTTCATTAACATTTGGGTGATCCTTAATTTAAGTTCACTGAAGAATGTAGTATTCCATTACTCACTACCTTATGAAAATGCTGGAAGAATATTGATTTTAAAAATCTAGGCGTTTGTTTCAGGGAAAAGTTTAGGGTCATTAAAATAATTTACAGTTTCCCAAGAGTAATTCAATCTTTTTTTTTTCTCCTTCTATTCATTTCATTTTTTGTTCAATTAATTGTTCACTTGAGGTGTTCTTCCATGACAAATATACTGATGGATGAGCTCCATTGGTTGCTGTATTATTCATAATCCATCAGTTCCTACTTTGATGCCTCATTGTAGCTTGGAGTTAATCTTAGGGTGTAAGTTTGGTAGATTCTACCTTATTGGAAAGGCGTCAGATATCATCCCCACAATATACCAAGAACCAAGCCTAGCCAACTACAGAGAGTCCCTTTACCACTAGACTGGATACTTGGTGATGAATTCTTTGGCTTTTGCAATAGATAAACAAAGAAAAATACAAAATGGAGCTCAGCTCTTATCCCCTACCCTGCCACCCCCCACATCTGGAATATATTCCCTTCTCACATCTGTTTTGTAGAGATCCTAGCTTCCTTCAAGGCCCAGCTCAGCTGCTTCTCTGAAAGGCCTTGCCTGATTACTACAATTACTGAGACTCAGAATCAAAGAATTTTAGAGTTGAAAGGCAAATCGGGAACCATCAAATCCAACTTATACCTTCAAAACAACCTTCACTACAACATTTCTACTTCTATGTTGACAGTGACAGAGGGGTTAAAAAAGAGACAAGGAGTCCTGAGAATCATAGTTTTTGGATGACTCACAAACATTAACTTTGCTGGAACTCTAAATGTGAGCTGTTATTCAGTGACTGCCATCTTGTGAACATACCGCTAGAGGAACTGAAACTTATAAATCCTGACATTCTCATTATGAATAAAACCAGAAAACAGAAGGAAGTTCTGAATAGAAGTTCAGAATGGAAAGGTGACTCACAGGTTGTCCTTGAGAGATGAAGCAAAAAAAGGAAAAAAAAATGCTGGGGTGGGGGAGGATGTGGGAAAATAGGCACAACCATGCACTGCTGGTGGAGCTATAAACTAGTATAACCATTTTGGAAAGCTATGCCATCTGAATTATTAAACTGTGCATCCCATTAACCCAGCCATACTGCTGCTTGGTCTGTACCCACAAAGAGATCAAAGAAAGAGCAAAAGGATCCATATGTACAAAAATATTTATGGCAGTTCTTTTTGTAGTAGCAAAGAATTGGAAACTGAGGGGATGCCCATCAATTAGGAAATGGCTGAACAAATTATGGTATATGAATGTGATAGAATACTATTGTGCTGTAAGAAATGATGAAGAGAATGGTTTCAGAAAAACCTAGGAAGACTTGTATCAACTGATGCAAAGTGAAGTGAGCAGAAGTAGGAAAACCATTTATATATTAACAACAATATTGTAAAGATAACCAACTTTGAAAGACTTAGCAACTCTGATGAACACAATGACCAACCACAATTTCAAAGGACTCATGATGAAACATGCTATCCACCTCTAAGTAGAGAACTGATAGACTCAGATTGAAGGTTGAAACATATGTTCTTCTCTTCCTTTTGTTTTACTTTTTTATTTTCTGGACATGGCTAATGTGGGAATTTGTTTTGCATGACTGTACATATTTTTAATTAATTATTTTAAACTTAAATACTAAAACTTAAATACACAAGAAAAGAAAAAGAAACATTATAAACTTAAATATTAAAATTTAAATAAAATAAGAAAAGGAAAAAAAAGCATTGCTATGTGCACAGCAGCACAGAAGAGGGCTTCAAAATGTACAATAAATTTCCATTTCAAGAAAGTCTATATAATAAATACTACATGTTGTATTCAGAGCTGTCCATTTTTTCTTTGCTTCCTTGTAAGTTTTCTTTTGTTCTCTGCTGTGCACTTTTTACTTTTGTAGCCAGAAGGCTACAATTAAATGCAGATGTAGATATGTATGTATGTATGTATATACATATACACACATGTGTGTATATGTATATACCTATATATACACACATATACATGTACACACACATACCCATCCATATATACACACACAAATATACCTGTATACACACAAAGATATATACTTACATATATACATATACTTACATAAACATACATATACTTAGATATCTAGAATCATACTCATATATAGACATATACATTTATATACATCTGTATAAGACTGTACTATACTTATTTGTGCTTTCTTTCTCTGAGGATGGATAAATTCTTCCTTCATAAGTCTTGAGTCTTTCCATATTTTTCTAAGTCCAGCAACTCATCATTTCCCACACTACAGCAATATTCCAACCTTATACTGTCCAGTTATTTTAAATAGTCTAAAACAATATTGATCATTATGGCTGACATGTATTGTAGTTTCCCTATTTTTCTATTTTTATTAGATCTATTTTAGCTTTAACTTTGTCCGAGATCATGATTACTACTGCTGCTTTTTTCCCCTAATAAATTCTACTCCTGATCATTATTTTATGTTTGTGTGTATCTCTTATTCCCTATCTCTCCTGACTCATCTACTTTACTTCTACCCATTAACTTGCCCTCCTGTTACTTAACCCAGCCCCCCTTCAAGGATCCCTCACTTATTCTCCCATTCTTGTTAAACTAAACATCTTTCTATTACCCCCTTCCCTTATCCTATCCCCTCACCCTCCCCTCTAAAAATCCCTCCCTTATCCTCTCCTCCCTCCCTGTCCCCTTAATCTTTTATTTCTCTCTGAATTTAGAAGACTTTTATACCCTTCTAGATAAATATGTACTATTCCTTCTTAAACCTATTTCCAATGAAAGTAGGGTTCCCAAAACTACCAACCCTCCTCCTCCATCTAATTCCTCAGTCTCAGTTCTTCCTCTTGAACCTCATTTGTATAAAATAATTACTTTTTTTTAACCTGTTCTTAAACTGTTTTACTTTTTAAAATCATATACTCAGGTCTACTGCAATCCTTATGAGCTACCCAATTACTAATAACAATCTTAGACATATGTTTTATGTTTCCTCATATAAAAGTTAAACAGCTATCCTTTTTGAGTCCCTTGTAATTAGTCTTTGATACGTACTTATATTTCTCTTGGATCTTATATGTCAAATTTCCTATTAAGTTCAGGTAGTTTTTTTTCCCAACACAATCCTGAAAGTCTGACAGTTCATTAAATGTCCATTTTTTATTCAGATTTATGCTTAACTTTGCTGGGTATGATATTTTTGGCCACAACCCCAGTTCTTTTGCTCTTTGATATATAGTGTTCCAAGACCTGTAGTCTTTTAGTGTTGCCACTGCTAGTTCTTATGTGATTGTAATTGTGGCACCACCACATTTAAATTTTTTTTTCTTGTTGCTCATAATATTTTATCCTTGAGCTGAGGGCTTCACAATTTGACTATGATATTCCTGTAGGTTTTCCTCATGGAATCTCTTTCAGGTGGTGATTGGTGGATTTTTTCTTTTTTCCCACTTAATAAATAAATGTGATTACATTTTGATAAATAGGAAGTGATTTATTACTGGTCATTCCTTTCTGTATATAATCAGCCACCAACTTGTTAGAATAAAAATTAAAATTAATACAAAATTGGGAGAAAGAATGAAAATGAGAAGAGAGCTGGCTTATAATTAAAATGACTCCAACTTGACTTATTTATATAAGCTATTAATACCAAAAAATGGCAAATGGATAGAGGACAGAACATAGACACCAATTACAGCGATTGCTTTCAGAAATTTAACTGATATTAAATCAATGACCAAAATTAGGAAAGCAAAAGAACCTAAAAACTGTTTTAGTTAGCAAACATTTGACTAAATTGCCAAGCAGAGAGAGATATATCAGCCAAGGGAAACATCACTTCTGAATATAAACACATTTAGAGAACCTTACAGAGAGGGATGCTGGTGGAGTATTTAACAATATCTCTTCAGAAAACAGAAAAATTGAAGGGGAAAAAACAGTTTAAACTTTATGAGGACTCAACTAAGCAGATAACTGGAGGACTTTTAAGGATGAAACTTTAGGGAGGTCAATAAATAAAAGATGGAAAAGATTTGTAAAGATTTTTTTACATAGGAAACTCTTTTCACTATGAAGAACTAGGGAGCTGCCATATTTGGATCAAAACACTACAGACCCAGATATGCTTACAGAGAACATGGCATTGAAGAAAGCAAAGATGGTAGAAACATATGAACTGGACCAAATATACACAGAAAGATTGTGCTGGAGGCAACACAGTTTTGAGGGCATTGAGGGATCTGTTATCTGGAGAGGGGAAAGAGACCAAAGTTTTTTGGGGGAATCATACCACATTATTACAAAAAATGACCAGGAAAATAATCAATAACTACTGAACCGTCTGACTACATTTCTATCTATACAAAATTGTTATGAGAATAATTGACATACAGATTAAGGGTGTCTTTGATGAGGGTATCAGAAAGTAATAGTCAAATAGTATTAAGTACCTACCATGTGCCAGGCACTGTGCTAAGCTCTAACGACACAAATAAAGGCAAAAAGACAATCCCTGTTCTCAAGGAGCTCACAGTCTAGTGGGGAAGATGACACGTGATCGATAATGTACAAACAAGACATAGAAAAGATTAGTTGGAGATAATTAACAGAGGGAAGACACTAGCATTAAGAGGAATTGGGAAAGGCTTCTTGTGAAAGGTAGGATTTTATTTGGGACTTGAAGGGGGAGTAACCTGGAAAGACAGGAAGGGACCAGATTATGAAGAGCTTTGAATGCCAAACAGAGGATTTTAATCTGAACCTGGAAGTGAAAGGGAGCCATTGGAGTTTATTGGGTAGGGAGGGCATGATATGGTCATACATGAGCTTTAGGAAGCTGAATGAAGGATGGACTAGTGTGGAGAGATATTTGAGACAGGGAGATCAGACAGCAGGCTATTGCAATAGTCTAGGCATAAGGTGATAAAGGCCTGGACCAGAGTATTTGCAGTGTCAGAGGAGAGAAAGGGGAATTGTTGTGAAGGTATTTGAGATGTCCAATAAGCATTTGGAGGTGTGAGTTTAGAAGTTAGGAGAGAGGCTAGGGATGGATAAGTAGATCTGAGAATCATCAGCATAGAGATAATCCATGGAAGCTGATGAGATCATCAAGAGAAATAGTATCAATGTAGAAAAGAAGAGGGCTCAGGACAGAGCCCTGGGGGACACTCAAGCTTAGGGGTATGACCTACCCAAAGATCCAGCAAAGGAAACTGAGGAATGGTCAGATAGATGGGAGAACCTAGAGAGATTAGTGTCACACACACAAAAAAGGAGTAACACAAGAAGAGAGTGGAAGAGAGTGGGATGTCAAGGAGGTTGAGGACTGAACAAAGGCTATGAAATTAAATGGCCAATAAAAGGCCATCATGGGGCAGGATTGTAGCAGGGTATTTGACAATTATCTACTCAGAAAACGGAAGGAGAGGAGGGGAAAAACAGCTTAAACTTTAGAAGGTACTCAACAAAGCAATGAACTGGAGGGCTTTCAAGTATGAGATGAGATTTTTGGTAACTTTAGAGAAAGATGCTTTGGTTGGATGATGAGGTGGGAAGCCGGACTATCAGAAGTGAGTTATAGAAAAGGGAGTGGAAGGCAGGTAGCCTAGAGTTTTGCCACAAAAAGGAGAAGACATATGGGATGATGGCCAGTGGGGTTGGATCAACCAAGTGTGAGTTTTTGTGGATGGTGGAGACATGGGCCAAAGGGAAGCAGCCGGTAGATAGGGATTGAAGACAGATAGTGGTGATGACAGCAGGGACAATCTGCTAGAAAAGATTGGGTAGAATGAGATCACTTGTGTGGGTAGAAGGGTTTGCCTTGGCAAAGAGAAAGGCCACCTCTTAACGTAAGACAAAAATGAAGGAGGATGTAGCAGTATCTGAGTTGAGATGAAGAAGGAAGGAGAGAGGGTTCTCAGCAAATGGCTTCCATTTTTTGATGAAATATGAGGCAAAGTTTGTAGCTAAGAGGGTGGAGAGAGGGAAGCATGGAGGGATAAAAAAGATTCAGAAATGCCATTGTGGTGAGTTGAGATAGTGGCTCAATTAGGGAGAAGTGAAAGGGCTGCTTTGCTGCTGTGAGGGCTCAGTTGAAATGATGTGACAAATTTGTGGTGGGCCCAGTCGGAATGGTTTTGTGATTTTTCTCTATCTTTGTTCAGTAGCAGGTGAATATGAGAGTGTAGGCAGTGGTTGGTGAGAATACTCCAAGGCTGAGGCTTGGCAGGGCAAGATCAATGATAGGATAAGGGGGCAAGGGACTTGGGAGAAGAGGACAGTATAAACTTGAGCTGGTTCACCAAGGGATCAAGATGGGGAAGGCAGGATTGTTCAGATGGTGCTGGGATGATGGTCTGGGAAAGAACCGAAGGGTGGAGGGATTAGACTTCTTGGTGAGGATGAAGAACAGGGTTTGGGGTTGAAAGGCAGAGGGAATTTCAGAGTTCACAAATATGTAAGTGAAACCTTTGTGGGTGATGGCAAGATCCAGGGTATATGACTATTGCTGAATATAGCTGAGGTGGGTGGAGGAGGAGGTCATGAGAAATGAGTAAGCTGAAAAATTGGGAGGTTAGGGTGTTAGAGGGAATATAAATATATATGTGGAAGTCCCCTACTAGGAGGGCAGGAATTGAGGAAGAGAGGAAGACTAAGTCAGGCACTGGACCCATTGAGAAAAAAAGAGGAATGTTTTGATGGTTAGTGGATAATAGCTACCAGAACTTTAATTGGGTGGTCTATATGGAGTGATTGAAACTCCAAGGAGAAGGGGTTATTGAATGATGGTGAGAGCTTGGATGTACCAATGGGGGAGGAAGGAGAATTCCAACTCCTCCAACTCAACCAGTGAGTCAGGGAATGAGTGAAAACAGAGACAGTGCTGGAGAGAGGGTGGCCAGGGAGGATGGCCTGTGTCACGAGGATGAACCAGAGGCTCTCAGTGAGAGCCAGAAGATATGGGAAAGGGAAAGAATGAAGATGAAAAGCAGACTTTCCCAAGAAGTTTTTCATAGTAGACCAGGACTTTACCATCATAGGACTTACTGGAAAGGACTGCATTTATTTTTTATTAACTAAAAAAGAGCATTTGAGTCAGCAGAGCAAAATGCTGTTTTCAAGGCTGAATGTCTTATACATATACCAAGATTGTACTAGTCTCCTTGACAGTAATAACAACAGAAATAATACTTTATATCAGGCTAGGCGTGATGGCTGTTCACTGCAGATGCTCCCCTCTGACCTGAAGAGACCCATTCTGGGGTGAAGAGGGATTCCTTATAAATATTGATATCTTACAGAGTGTCTTATTTGCATAATATTGCATTGTGCTGATTACATCACCAAGTAATGCATATGAAAACATCTGCAATATTTTTGTTTGAAAAATCTAGCCAACTTTTTAGCTTCTATGAGGATTTAAAATACCTTAGTTTTCTAAATCATAGAATACTTGAAATGGGAGAAACAGTTTGTTAAACTGTTTGCTGTGGTTTTTTTTTTGTCTTGGAATACTGCAGAACCTCCTAAATGAGATCTACAACAACCTGGAGAGTTTGGCCTGACTATCCACACAAGAAAACCCAAAAGGAATAGTGCAATTAGCATCATTACAAAAATCCGAGATGTAGAAGGGTGCAGTTGATAGGGGCCTTGGTCCAAGTTCTGACGGATGAGTATTAAATTAACTATGTGATTGTGGTTAATTTAATTAACCTTGTGGTGCCCTAGGCAATGCTCTAAAACTTTTAAGTTAGAGATGAGTTGCTAGATGGAGTTTCCATGCTGGGAGTTTCACTAATGAAATCACAAATCTGAGCCCATATATTTTGTAGAGAAGGTATATGGTAAGGGAGACCATTATCCTCAAATGAGAGATTTGATTTTGAGGATATTTAATTTTAACTTTTAATTTACTCACTTTAATTTTGAGAACTTTTTGGCTATCTCTCTACTTTTGGAATAATGATGGTACCAGATTTTATTTGGTCACTCTTGACATAAAGGGCCTTCTACATTTTTAATTGCATTGGAAATTAAGTGAAAATAATTTCAGGGTCCATTCGTAGCAGAATTTAAATTTGAGAGAGATAGTGGATAAAGTAAAGCATCTGAAGACATCTGCAATAATTTCATTTGAAAAAATCTAGTCAATTTCCTAGCTTCTATGAGGATTTAAATTACCTTACTTTTCTGAATTGTGGAATAGACATGAGCCCTGAAATAGTAGGGAAGAGCAATTAGTTTATTGAATGTTCTGGTTTGTTTTTGGAAGGCCATCCATACATATACTTGCCTCAATGGTAAAAGGACCCGTGATTTTACCTGTTGGATATTTCTTCCATGAACACAGATCACAAAGCCTTTGATGTCAGAGCTGATGGTTTTAGGAGCTGTCGTTCCCCCCCCCCCCACCCCAATTAAACACCTGATGGGCAACCCTCTGAGCCCTTTCTGAACTTAACCTCTTAGCCGGCCTGGTTCTTGAACAGCAGAGTCCTGTTGTTGAAGGCAGCCAGGGAAGCTAGGAGGTGGAGGTGAGGAGAAAGAGCATTTACAGGAAAGGAAATGTTGTGTGTAAGGAAGAGCAAAGAGGCCAGTGTGAATGACTATAGAGTATATGTGGGAGAATGGAGAGAGGAGTGGGAGCCATGTATAAGAAGACTGGAAAGGTAGGAAGGAGCCAGATTGGGAAGAGCCAAAGACTTATCTTTGATCCCAGAGGTAATAGGGAGCCATTGGAGCCTAATGAATGGGGAGGCGGGAAGGGGGTGACATGGTTAGACATGCACTTTGCCCACTGTGTGGAGGATGGATTGGAATCAGTGGAGGAGACTCTGGAGGCTGGGAGACCAATGAGAAGGTTATTGTAAATAGTCTAAACCAGAGGTATTGAGAGCCTTGAGCTAGCCTGGGGGCTTTGTACTTGGACAGAAGGGGTCATATAGGAGGGAGTTTTTCAAATTACAGTTGTGGTCCAAGTTAAAGAACTATGTTTGAATCAGTGATCTGTAGAGCATCAAAAAAATTGTGGTAGTTGCTTGTTTTTATAATAAACCATCCACCTAAATTTTCTTCATTGACTTCAGAAAAATTAAAATGCTTAACTGAAATAAATTTTAAGGTTAATCTATTTTAATTCAAGCCCCAAATTATTAATAACACATGGAGCTTCTAATAACAACATTGTGGTAAACATATTTCAAAACCAAGAAGCAGAAATTTGTGTTCATGAAAGCCAAAAATTACATCCTTGCAACTACTGAAAAATTTCCTGGGTAATTAATGATGGGGGATGAATATTAAATGTATCCTCTAGGATTTCGTTTAGAAATGGAAGGAGAAGGATTTTTTTTTATATTTCATTTCTGTTGATATCTGATCCATGTCACTGTCAGAAAGAATTGAAGTTTAAGAAAAAGGAATAACTGGGGGATGTAATCTAAGAACCCTAATTAACAACCTCAGTTCTCCTAGACTAAGATTCAGTAATAAATTGTAGGCTGACAGTAGCTAAATGATAAAATATTACAGAGTAGTGAAAAGGCAATGTACTATTTCCCAATATGTCGAGGTTAGGTTAAAACAACTGACTCTTAGTGACAGGGAAAAATGAGAGGAGTATTTGAATCTTTGTATCTGTTGTTCATCATTTTTTGTTTTACACCACTGTTTGTAATTGCAATTACACAGATGGTTCCTAAAAAGATAATGTGTTCTTAGTAATTAAAACCCATTGGAAGCCACTTCCCCTCCCTAACGCCCAATTACACTGAATAGAATTTTGTAACACTGAGTCCTTCAGAGGAAAGGTGCTATGTAAACCCCAAAGCATTATTGTTATTATATTCCCTCCTCTATACCAATCATTATATACCCTACAACTTAACCTCTGCCAGGTTGTCCGCTGGCTAAAAACTATCCCAGAACAGGTCTCATGGAACACACATTTCTGGTCCCTTTTGTTTCACCACATCTTGTTCCTGCCACAAAAGAGCTATGTGACTAGACTGGCTCAAACCAGGCCATTTTGGACTTTTTGTGCAAGTTATGGCAATTAGAGTATAGATTGATGTATCATCTCTTTTTAAAATTTATTTTTAGGCAATTGGGGTTAAGTGACTTGCCCAGGGTCACACAGCTAGTAAGTGTCAAATGTTCGGTCTGAGGCCAGATTTGAACTCAGGTCCTTCTGACTTTAGGGCCTGTGCTCTATTCACTGTGCCACACAGCTGCCCTGATGTATCCTCTCTTTCTAAGTCCAGGAAAAACTCCATGGAGTTCTAAAGAGGACCAGAGAATGCCTCTCACTTATTTTGTCCACAGACACCACTGTTAGCAGTTTTGCACAGGTTGCAGTGAAATGTTTCAAATTATATAAGTGATTTTTATCAATATGGAATAGAGAATTTATTTTAAGTTCTAGTGAAACCTCTGAGAAATCAGTCTCTCTATTTTAACGCCCCTCCCCATAGAATCCACTCAAGGAGATAAGTTCAGCAAAGGTTCAGAGCTCTAAAAAAAAATTGTTCTCTCTGAAAGAGGGCCTCGTTGCCTTGAAATGATGGAGCACCATGCAGTAAAATCTCAAAAATGTTAATGACTCATCTTCCCTATACAATTCAGTTTAATTCAATAAATATTTATTAAGTGCTTACTATGTACAAGACACTATGGTTGGCCCCATAGGGCAGTATGGTGTAGTGTCTAGAATATTGGAATTGGAGTCAGTAAGACCTGGGTTCAAATCCTGCTTCAGATCCTTTCCTGACCCTGGGCTAGTCACTTAGCACCTCTGTGTCTCAGTTTCCTTATCTGAAAAATGGTGGATTGGACTTGATGTTCACTTTCAGCCCTAAATCCATGAACCTACATTAGGTATAGAACATACAAAGAGAGGGGACATAAAATGAAACAATCTCAACCCTCCAGGAATGTACATTCTACTGAGATTACAAGATATGCACAGATAATTAAGAACTGACTAATGTTTTCTTTCTTTCTTTTTTTTTTGGCTAGGCAGTGGGGTTAAGTGACTGGCCTAGGGTCACACAACTAGTGTCAAATGTCTGAGGCTGGATTTGAACTCAGTTCCTCCTGACTCCAGGGCTAGTGCTCTATCCACTGCGCCACCTAGCTGCCCCAGGACTGAGTAATGTGAGCAGGGAGAGGCTTCCAAAAGAGTTGGAGGAGGGGTGTCAGACAAGGCTTTGCAGAGGAGGTGATAACACTGAGAAAGGAGGGAGTACATTCCCAGGGAGGGATGGTCTGAGCAAATCCACCGAAGCCGGCGATGGACCAGGGGTGCAGGGTGCAGCTAGTAGTCTGGTTTGGCTCCAGTGTGGAGCGTCTGAAGGGGGTGGTGATATGAAAGAAAGCCAGAAACTTAGGCCAGAGCTAGGCTGTGCTCTCAGGTCACTTGTTATTGGAGAGGCACGTTGTGGCTGAAACCTTAAAGATGTGTGTCTTTTGCAGGAATACAAGTGATGGACCCAAGCTTACTTCTCGTGTTTCTAGGTATAATTTTTCTTTTGCACCCACAAGCAAGTGATTATTTGCCAGTGCAATTAACCATCTGCACCTTATTATGAGGGCGCAGCTGGCTAATTATGCTCAGAGGCATAGACCAGCAGGTTAAATTACTTAGCTACACAAAACCTTTATTTGTGGCTAGGGACACTACCCTCTAAAAATTAGTCCCTAAATTTAACCGGTTCAGTCTTGGGTCACTAATCCTCAGGTTTTTTTTTCCCTTTGGACCTGAAGTGAACATAAATATACAAAGTTGTTATTCTCACAGCAAGGATGACTCATCAAGGAATTAAAGGTGAATAGATAATTCAGAGTACTGGGTCAAACCCGCTCGTTACTAGTTAAAGACGGAGGAGAACCAAACTTATTTCAAATTATTTTTTGCCATATTTTGGAAAGATGGTGTATGCTCTACATCCATTCTTGGACATCTTTTCTTTTCTAATTCTATTTTCATTAAATTTGAAAGTGATAGATTTAATAACAATAGGTACACATGGAGGGGTATACCTTTTGCTATCCAGCGTATTTGAATGGACAACTATGAACATTATTTGTGATTTAATACTGGAGATGTTTTTCTAAGTAATAATCATAGAGTTCTCCACTCATGATCTACCCAGATGATTCATCATGGAATGAAGGTGCCACTGGTTCTCCAAGCCTGTGCCTGAGGACCTGCGGTCCTGCTCTGACAGTTCCTGGAAAGATTTGAGTATGGACCCTAGGGATGGGTGATTTCTCAAGGACCAGTTTCACTACATTTGGACTCTCTCTTCCCTACATAAATCAGTCCATCAACAAGCACTTATTAAGGCCTACTAGGTGTCAGGCACTCACTATACTAAGCACTGAGAACACAAAGAAAGGCAAAAAACAGCCCCTGCCCTCAGCATGGTGAAATTTTCTGCCATACTTATTCTTGAAGACTCTCTACCAAGTTGCGGAGGTGTTGTGATCTCTATTGGCATTAACGTTGATGAAATCATAGATCCTCAGGAAATCAGAAGGAAGCAAAGGAATGGAGCAAGTATTTATTAAGGACTTACTATATGCCAGGCATGATGCTAAGCATTTTACAAATATCACATTTGTATCCTTACACAACTCTGGGAGGTGGGTGCTATTATTACATTTGTATCCTTATCTCATTTGATCCTTACATCAACCCTGGGAAGTAGGTGCTATTGTTATCCCCATTTTACAGTGGAGAAAACTGAGGTGAGAAGGGAAGTGACTTGTCCAGGGTCACACAGCAAGTAACTGCCCAAGGCTGGATTTGAACTCAGGGCTTCCTGACTCCAGGCACAGAGCTCTATCCACCGGCCACCTAGCAGCTCCTAAATTGTAGAGCAGTGGGGTCAAACATACATAAGGATCCCTGCTGGCTACATATTGACTTAGAAAACCACACATCAACATTATTTACATTCTATTGTATTTTTACTTATTTTGTTAAATATTTCCCAATTGCATTGTAGTATGGTTCTGGTTGTACTCCAGGTTGTACTTGCATTAGACACCTCTGTTGTGTATGTATTACTTTGGGAAAAGAATTTTTGGTGGTAAAATCTTTGTAAAATTCAAAATAAATCAACCACATGATAATAATTCTTTTAAAAATTAAGCATCACTTGTTTGAGTAATAGTCTTACTGACCCCTACAACTGTTTTTCTTGATATCTTTTCTGCACTTGAAACTTCCTTCAGTTTATTAACTTTCCTGAATCTGTGCGGATTAAAAAAACAATGTAGATAGAAGGAGAATCTGGCTAATACTTATACTAATAACAATAACTATCATTCATATGGTGCTTTGAGGTTTGTAAAGCAATTTACATATGTCCTATCATTTGATTCTCACAACAACCCTGGAGGGAGGGACTGTCTATTATATGCAACTATTATGCTATCGTGAGAAGAATTTTGGACTTTGACACAAGATGAAGAGATCCCAGGGTCAGCTCTGTTACCAGCAGCTGCATAATCTCGAACAAGTGCCTTTTGGGTAGTCAAAGTGGGTTACAAGGGTGGGATTGTATTAGCTGCTCTCCAAGGTACCTTCCAACTCTGACATTGTGTGGTTTCTTTTAAGAACTCCTATTTGTCTGGGAGTCAATTGTGTTGTTGATGAAATTGGAGGGGTGGGAACACAGATAATTTACTGAGCTGTATTAGACATTGATCTGGCTAGGCAATGTATTATTTATTAAATCATTTTTTTTCTGTTTTGAATAGTTTCTATTAAAGCAACTCCCCAGGAATTTCCCTGGCTGTACTTGCCACACCGATAATGGAAAGAAGAAAAATTGCTGTGTTATGTGCCAGGACATTCAACTGTATTGCATTGCAACCCTTCCCTTTCTCCTTCTCCTCCACCCCAAATGTTTTTGGATCAGACTTGTGATTGCATTGGTACAGAGAACTTCCAGTGAGGAAACTTTTTGACCAATTCAAGTCAACACCTGCTCATCACGTAGAGATGTCTCTAGAGAGATAAATGATGAGTGACTTAGTCAAGGTCATGCAGCCAGAATGTGTTAGAAGTGTGACCTCTTTGCTCTAATAGCTGTTTATCATCTTCCATGAGTTTTGACTACTGTTTTTGGTTATAAAAGTCATTTGAAAAGAAGTAAAATAATTATGTTTGACATTTTAAATAAAAGAGCATTGTTGCATTAAATCATAGCCACAGTGATGATGCAAAGCTCTGAAAACAGGGTTGAAAATATACCTGACAGTTTTTAGCTTCTGTGAATTGTGGCCCCCTGGAGACTGGTATAGATTGAGACTGATGGTCCCTTATCCTAAGGCTGCTGATTAAAAGTTTGCAAAGGGCCCATGCAATTAAATTCAATAAACATTGGTTAAACTTCTATTTTGTGCCAAGATTAATGCTAAACTCTAGGAGACACAAGGATGAAAAATACATGGATCCTGCCCTCAATAGCATACAATCTAAAAGGGGGGTGCAATTTAGACACAAATTGGTACAGCATGGAATATGTTAAGTGTCCTGTGGTGAGGGAGGGCACCATTGTGAAGAGCCCAATGAGTACTGGAATTGGAGTCAGATGACCTTGGGTAAAGAAGGTTTAGGTGCCCAGCTAGCTTTATTAATGGGATGCTAAGCATTTCCCCTTTACTGATGCCTAGTTTTAAGGGGCTAATTTCTGTCAGATGTACAGGTTCAACAAACTGGAACCTTTTTAGAATAAGTATTCTCAAATAGTTCTTAGCTTCATTGGGAGAGCTAGTTAAATTCAGAAATTGTTCTAGAAAGGATATCCTCCAATAACTTCATCTTTACCCTGAATTTATTTATAGATTCACAGGCTGAAAATTTTAAAATGAATGTAATGTGTGTTAGTGGCTCTCACATGATGTGAAGAAGCCCTGGTATACTTAAGGGCATAGCTCACACTTCTGGCTTATTGCCCACACTCAGAAAAAGGTCACAAAATCTAAAGAAGCAAAGATTTATCTGTGTCAACTAAAACCAATAGAGCACAGATGGGAATATCAGAAATAATAATACTCACCTGTGAATTACTTTTCCCCAAGAGACCAGTATAGCTTTGGTCACAAAGCAGATCTACACGGGGTGAATGAATATAAAAACATTTGTTAAGCTATTACTGTGCGCTAGATTTTGTGATAAGCATAGGTGCTGTCCTCAAGGAGTTCACTTTCTAAGAGGGGAAAACAACATGTAGGAAAGCACAGTGTGTGTCGGGTAAGCCATTGATGGAAGGAGGAGGGGGAGCAGCATGGTTTGGACCTGGCTAGGAATTAGCATGGTGAGTCGTTTCTGTGAAAAATAGGGTGAAAGCTCCCTTTTCAGAGCAAGGGACAGAAGTCTGAATTGGGAGGAGGAGGAGGAGGAGGCAGCAAGGTGGACTGGGATGTTCATGGGGAGACAGAGGGAGAGGGAGAGAAGGATTTTAAAAGGAAAGAGGAAAAAATCAGTTCAACAAACCAATTTACTCCTGTCTGAGATAGTATATGTAACTTTCCATACCTTTAGTCCCTTATCTCTGCAAAGAGGGGAGGGAGGTGCATTTTCTTATCTCTTTCCCTGGGTAAAGCTTGCTTATTATAATTAAAGTATTTAGTACCATTTTTCTTCTTTTCCTTTTACATTGTGGCAGACATCGTACATAGTATTTTTCTGATACTAATTATTTCACTATGCATCAGTTCATATAAGTTTTCCCATGCTTTGCTGAATTCTTCATATTCATAATTCAAATTCATATTTCTTTATATTCATAATTTCTGCTAGGTGGTGCTTTGGATAAAGTGCTGAACCTTGATTCAGGAAGAATCAAGTTCAAATCTGGCCTTAGATACTTAATAGCTGTGTAACTCCAAGCAAGTCACTTAACCTTTGCCTCAGTTTCCTCATCTGTAAAATTTGGATAATAACAGCACCTACCTCCCAGGGTTGTGGGAGAATCGAATGACAGAATGTAAAGTGCTTTGCAAACCTTAAAGGGCTGCTATATAAATGCTATTATTATTATTATCAGCATTATTACAATTACTACTACAGTACAGTAACAGTCCATCACCTTCATGGACTACAGTTTGTTTAGTCATTGAACAGTAGATGAGCATTTACATTGTTTCTAGTTCTTTGTTACCACAAAGAGATCTATGAATATTTTGGTGCACGTGGAAGCTTTCTTTCTGTCATTAACCTTCTTGGCATATATGCCTAGCAGTGGGCTCTCTGGGTCAAAGGGTAAAGACATTTTAGTCACTCTTCTTCACAAAATCTTACTAGTCTTGAGTCTTATTGCTTTCAATTCTTTTTTTGCAAATTTGGTGAGTGTGAGGTAGAACCTCAAAATTGTTTTCCTTTCTATTTCTTTACATTAGTGCTTACTAGTGAAGTTGAGCATTTTTAAGTAATTATAAACAATTTGTGTTTCCTTCTTTGAAAATTTTCTGTTCCTGTCCTTTGATCATGTTTCCACTGTGGATTAAAAGTTAACTTTGTGTGAATTTTTAATGGTTCTTCACATCTTTTATATGTCAAGATTGTATCATGCTTATTATAAATAGATCCAGTCTTTTATACATAGTGCCCTAGCCAGGTGCTAATAGGCTCATGGCCAGTGGGTTGGACATTGCATGATGATTTCTTTGGTTATGAAAAACTTTGAAACAAAAACTTCCAAAGGATCCTCAGTCCTGTGTGACCCCAGGAATGCAGCAGGGTGGAACAGGGGACAGAAGATGCTAAGGATCATAGAGTTCCCATTTACTTTGTACTGTTTGTACTGCTGATACTTTAAATTTTGGATTTTGCCCCATGACCAATAGTTGATATACTATTTGATAACTGAAACATCAATCTTGATGTTGCTGCTCTTGATAAAACTAGAAGAAAAAAGGATGTTATAGCTATATGGAAGGATGGTTTACAGGTTCTCGTAGTTAAGATTTCTCCTTGCTGGTGTTCTTTGTATTCTTTTTCCTTAAAGAATGTTTCTTGATCTTGTCCACTCCCGAAAATGTTTTCTAATCAAGTACTTGAATCCAGTATCTGGCTTTTTAAAAAAATTGTTTTCAATATCTTTTTGAGATCTTAATTAATCTAATATTTACATTTCTTGCATTGTCTTCCAACCCCCCCCCCCCCCCCCAATCAAATATCTTTTAAGGCCCTTTTCAGTTGGGTTACTCTGAATTTGTTCCTTAATTTTACTTTTGAAGTCTTTTGATCTATTCTTGTTATTATTCTGTTTCATGAAGTTGCATTGATGTTTTCAGTCCGATTATTATTTTGGAGTTTCCCTAATTGTTTCTTTATCTCATCTTGTGGGTTTTTTAAAAAGCTGCTTTGAAGTTCTCCTCTGATATGCCTATTTAATTATTTTATTTTTTTCCTTTAGTGGTATTTTTGTCCCATCTATTGATGCTTGAACTTAGATTTCTGGAAGTCCTTTACTCAAATACAGTACTCACATATTTAGATGGATCTGTGATCTTTTTATTTGGATATTTTCTCCAAAAATGAAGATTGAAATCCATCCATTTCTGCACATCTTCTGCAACTTCTTGCTGCCATGTTAGTGAAGTCAACATTGCTTTTGGGAGATGGGAGATCCTTTCCTGTTTTATAGTAGAAATCTTAGGGAGAGGCCACTTGATTTTTCAGAAATATTTGAGAGAGTAAGAGTGAGAGTGAAATGGGGAAAGGAGGGGGAGGGGGAAAGAGAGGGAGAGGGAAAAGAGTCCCTCCTCTTAAAGACTAAAGTTTATTGAGTGTGTTACCAATCATCTTTTATTTATTATTTAGTTCCTAGCAATGGGGACACACAGGAACCAACCAGAAGCCTTTGCCTATACACGCCTTTTAGCAAGAGGTGAGAATATAGGCCCATCCTCATGAATGCCTTTTGGGCTGGGATGGTCCCAGTATAAAAGATCAGGGGAATTCCCCTGATTACCCTTGTTACATTTATATAGGTGTGAAAATAAAATAAATAGCTTGTTTTTTGACATTCTTTTGGCCACCTCTTACCAGTACTAATATGGTATAAGTTATTTTCCATGCTTTTGGTATGTTTTTCTCCTTTGCATACTGTGTAAATTAGTTCCACAATGTCCTCACTATTGCATAACTTTTCATCTATCTCTCCTTTGTTTTCTGAGTTTTAGGTGCCTTCCCTGTTTTTGTTCTCATTAGTACCATTTCTACCCCTTTTTTCTTCTACGTCTTCTCCCTCTACATCTAGTCCTGTCATACTCAAGTTAGGTTGTGGTGAGAAAGTGTTACTGCTCAGCTTGACTATTTCAGACCTTTTCTGCCCTTCTCCCCAGCTAATCTACTGGTGGTGAAGATACAGTCATTATTCAACTCTCTAATAGGCAGACCAGACCTTACATTGTAGCTATGCTACCCATGAGTCATGTCTATATAATTAGACAACCCACAAGCTCATATGCTGCTTTAACATTTTTAAAACATTTCTTTAAATATTTTCCAATTACATGTAAAAGTTTTTTAAACATTTCTGAAAATGTTGAATTCCAAATTCTCTCCCTCTTTCCTGTCCCTCCCTTCCCCTTTGAGAAGTTAGGCAATATGATATTGATTATACATGTGAAGTCATGCAAAACATATTTCTGTATTAGCCATGTTGTAAAAGAAAACACACATACACAAAAAACTCAAGAAAAATAAAAGAAAGTAAAAATCTGCATTCAGAGTCCATCAGGTCTCTGTCTAAAGGGAGAATAGCATTTTTCATCACAAGTCCTTTGGGATTGTCTTGGTTTGTTGTTTTGATCAGAGTAGCTAAGTTTTCCACAGTTCATCATCATTACAATATTGCTGTTACTGTAGTTGAACGTCGTTTCAATATTGCTGTTACTGTGTGCAATGTTCTCTTTGTTCTGCTCACTTCACTTTGAATTATTAATGTCTTCCCAGGTTTTTCTGAAACCATCTCACTTATCATTTCTTATGGCACAGCAGCATTCCATCACAATCATAAACCACATCTTATTCAGACATTCCCCATTTGATGAACATCTCCTCAATTTCCATTTCTTTGCCACCATACCAGAAAAACCTGCTATAAATATTTTTGTACAAATAGGTCTTTTTCCCTTTTCTTGGATCTCTGGGGTATAGAATTAATAGTGGTATTGTTGAGTCAAAGGGTGTGCACAGTTTTATGGCCCTTTGGGTGTAGTTCCAAACTGTTTTCTAAAATGGTTGGACCAGTTCACAATTCCAGCAACAATGCATTAGTGGTGCAATTTTTCCAAATGCCCTCCATATTCGGTGCATATCTCACACATTTTTCTTCATTTATTTTCATCCTTAAATGCCTTTACTTAGTCAACTCTCTCTCTCACCAAATTGTCTTTATACTGGTTTCCCCTTCACTGCTTTTCTCCATTTTACAAGATGATACAGCTCATAATATTTTATTATTTTTCTACCTGAGATTTCATAACAGTTTATGTTCTAATCTGTTGTTGCCCTTGGTGGCCATATATTTTTATCTGGCCAGTATTTCTAGCATTTGCTAATTAAGGTGCTTTTGAGGCTTTTTTTTGGTCCTCTTTTTCATGGCAATTGACTTACATCAGTTAAACATGTATAAAATTATTAATATCAATGTTGATGTCATTTTCATTGTCCATTGCTCTTTTTTCATCATCAGCAACTTGCTTACAAAGTTCAGGATTGAGTTGTTTCAGTTGCATGCATCATTTTCACTATTATTCATTACCTTTTTGTTTTCTTTGCTGGTTTCCACAGTTGATAGTCTTTCAATAAACATTAAGCACCTACTATGTGCCAGATACCGTGCTAAGTGCTAGGGATACAAAAAGAGCCAAAGGCAGTCCCTGTCCTCAAAGAACTCACAAACAAGTCAACAAATATGTACAAACAAACTATATGCAGGATAAATAGGAAATAATTAAAAGAGGGAAAACAGTAGAACTAAGAGAGGTTGGGAAAGGTTTCCTGTAGGTGGAATTAGTGTAATCCCCTCAAATGATACTTTCCATCTACTCTGTATTTATCTTATATGTACTGATATTTGTTCCATTGAAATATAAGTTGAGAGCAGGGGCTATTTTTGCTTTTTCTTTGTAACCTCAGGACTTTGCATAGCACACTTTTCAATAAGTGCTTAATACATGCTAGTGATTGATTATTAGTTTTTCTTTTAGCTTTTTTTTAATCTTTGCTTTAACAAATTGGCAATTGGCAGCTTGACTATACACAGCTAGATGATTCGGGGATGATTCTGCTGCATCAGTAATGGTTGTTTCTGGATCATTAAAATATAATCAATTTCATTTTTTTTTGTGAAGTACTCACACACACACAAAAACAAACCATGGTGCTCACCATGTTGATTCTTCGCAGTGGCCCCTTCTTCAGCAGCAGATCTGTGCCACCTGCCCTGCCCTCTGTGCTCTAGGATCTTCTGTTGTCCTGCAGAGGCCATCCTCAGATGAAATTCACCTCTTCCCCCTTCCTGACCTGACTGTCTCAGGCCATACTTGCTCTGGCTTTGGACCTCCCAGCCACTCCCTGCAGCAAGGCTGGCCCTCAAGTGATGCCCTGAAGTAGTCTATTGACCGGCTCCTTCTTCCCTGCCACCACTTTTTCTGGACTCGTTTTTCAGTGGTTGGAATCCTCCTACCCCCTCATACTCTCTCATTCTACTGATTCTGAATGTCTGTCTGTGCTTGTACAAACTCCAGCTGCCTGCTTCTTCACTCTCATCTCCTTCAACCACACTCCTCAAATAATCCCCTCCTGATCTACCTGCTCTCTGGAATCGTGCTGTCTGGAATGCCTACTCCATAATTAATAGCCTTGTTTTCATCTTAAACCTTTTCTTACTTCTCCAGTCTCCTGGCACTGATTGAGGTGTGGTTCCCTCCTCACGACATGGCATCCCTAGATACACTTATACTCCTTGATTTATTCATTGGTCATGGTGGGGGAGTTGGAATATTCCTTGGTCCCCATTGCCACTTTAGACTTTGTAGTATCCTATAACTACCTTTCCTTCTTTAAGATTCCTGCATTTCAAGTTAATTATTAATGACCCCCAAGACATGATGTTTGTTTCACCATGAGTTCAGTGCCTGACTCACAATTTTCTTTCTACCCCAACTCCTGCCTTCATATTAGAGGACTTCAACATACATATTAATACTCTCCCAAATACCCTAACTTTCCATTTCCTCAGTCTGCTCAGTACCCATGACTTGCTTCTCCACTTTACCTCAGCTACACACAGAGATACCTTTGATCTTGCCAGCACTCACAAGTGTTCCATTTCCGTCTTCACAAATTCTGAAATTCCTTTATCTGATTGTAACCTTTGACCATTCCACCTCTCCCTCTGCCTTAAAATTCCTGACCCTGTTCTTCATCCTCATCATGACTTCTCATCCTTCTAGCCCTCATTTCTTTCCTAGGCCTCTGTGATTTATGTCAGGGTCATAAGTAGCTGCTTCAGCAACCATCATGCTTTGTTTCTTTTTCCTCTGACCATAACTGGACAACCTCTTACCTCATGGCATGATCCACTGTTATTTCTTGAAACATTAGAAGTCTGCTTTTGCCAGAGTTGATCCATTTTCCTTTTGTATAGAAAATTCTTCATACCTATTACTTAGCTCTCAGTGCTTAGCAGGCTAGACTCTGAACACTTTTTACTATTTTTTCTGATCTTTCTTTGATTTCCCAGGGCTTAGCACAGTGCCTAGCACATAGCAGGTACTTAAAAAGTGACTATTAATAGATTCTCGCCCCCCACCGCCATCCATATACATGTTCTGTCCTGTCTGACTCTTCATGACCCCGTGGACTTGAGCATGCCAATACCATCTATAGATTTTCTTATTAAAGATACTAGAGTGGTTTGCCATTTTCTTCTCCAGTGGATTGAGGCAAACAAAGGTCAAGTGACTTGCCCAGGGTCACACAGCTAGAAAGTGTCTGAGGATGGATTTGAACTCAGGTCTTTCTGACTCCAGGCCCAATTCTCTATGCATTATGGTGCCACCTTGCTGCCTCTGTATAATGTTAGCACCATACAGCATATAGCACCCAGCTGCCTCGTATACATAGCATTTTCCTATTCTCTGAGCTCCTGACTCAGGTGGGAATTGCCTTCTGTGGCTTCACATTCCACCCCACCCCCAACCCCACTCCTCTCTTCTTTGTTTCCTTTTTCAATTACTTCTTCTGTTCCTTCAGGGAACACTTCGTTATACCTGATAACCTAAAACTCATTAAATACCTTTTTAATAGTAAATATGAAGTTTTAAAAGTGTTTTATTTTTACCCTTTTGTGTTAAACTACATGGCAGAAATGCATTCCTTCATTCCTTCAGTCCTTCTGCTTTCTCCTGACCAATTTGTACTTTGAGCATACATTCCCACTAAAATCCCACCTTCTATAGGAAGCCTTCACCAAACAGACTTAATTCCAGTGCTTTCCCTCTTTTAATTATACCCTATTCATACCCTAGATAGCTTGTTTCATGCTTAGTACAGTGATTGGCACACAGTAGGGACTTCTGTGTTTTTTTTGATTGATTGGTATAAATGCTACTTGGAGCTGATAGAGGCCCAAACTCTGAACACTTTCAGGCCGGCACAAAGTGCTCTTCACCTTCATACTTGGTAAGATCCACAATCCTTTGTCTTCTTTTCAGTCGTTTTCTTGGCTGATCGCTGTGATGGATAATCTAGCTGCCAGACCTGTTCACTACTCTGAGAGCTTAGCTACACAAAATTTAATTTATTTAGTATAGGTTTCTTACGTTTTTTGTGAGTTCCTTGAAGGAATGGATTGTCTTTTGCCTCTTTTTATATCCTCAGTGCTTAGCATGGTGCCAGGCATGTAGTAGGTGCTTAATAAGTGTTTATTGACTGACTGATTGATAGGATGTTGAAATCTACTCAGCTGACTTTAATTAATATTTTGCACATTCATATCACATCTTAGTACAGCTAGAAGCAAAGAGCAATCCATCTATATGCAGATATTCTAATTATCTAATTAGGTATATAGACTTTATTTCTCCTTTTTGATCTCCAACTCTATCTCCCGAGTTGTTTGAGTTCCGGACTCTACTGAGGGAGGAAACTTAATGATAGCAAACACAAAATACAGACACAGCACTCACATAAAGAAGCCAGTAGACTTTGATCCAAGAGTAGATGCCAATTATTTAATTAGAGCTGCCCACCTTTTTTTCACCTTGCTGCTGATCTTGAGTTATCTCTCCATACTTTTTTTGATTGTTAGACTCTTTGTCCCTATCTTGAGGGCAATTTGATTTATTTAGCAGAGAGAAGTAAAGAAGGCAGAAAAATTCAAGAAGAAATAAGTTATCTAATTAGACTAACCTGCTTTGAATTGTCTGGCCACTGATTTATAAATTTTCCCTTGTAGTTTCTGGGAAACTGGCTCTCTCCCTCCACTGTGGGGTGGGGTAGTGAATATGAGGCTTAATTTATTCAGCAGACAGGAAAAAAAAAGCAGACACAAGCACTCAAGACCCAAACACCCAAGAGAAAACTAAACAAAGAAGTACAATGATCAAATTGGATTCCCCAACGTTTTTTCACCTTTCCACTGATAAAAATACCTTCAGTTGCTTTCCTGGTCAGTAGGCTCTGATGTCTTATCGAACAAAGGACTTCTCCCTTGCTCTACAGTAACACAGACTCAGGAAAATAGTGGTTCAAGGTGTTGTTAACTTCTCCTTTCCCCTCATCCCTTTGGGTTGACATATCCATCTCAGCTAAATGTATGGGTTTCTTTCCTCTAATCCTACCAAACCTCCCATGAATCACTAGGGTATGGGGAGGGAGAGGAAGAAGCCAAGCATTTCCCTTAGCATCCTACTACATTAAAGATTACCTTGTTCTAGTGCTCAAACATGCCTATACTTGACTGACCTCCAATCATTTGGATTTGCATGAACAGCTATGGAGACATGGTTGATGATGGTCTTCTGCCTTGATCTTAGTTCTTAAGACTTGACCTTGGTTCTGGCTGGCTGATTTATTTATCGGTAGAATCACCCGTACCATGACACCTAATCCAGGTTCACCTGAGTTCTTCTGGCAGTTGTAGAGAATATAGTCCAGACTTGCCAACAAATATGAAAAGCAGAAGCTTTCACTTCTTTCAAGAGGCATACTAGTAGTAAAAGAAAGGAATAAAAATGGAATATTCCTGATTGCAAATAAACTTTTTAAGTATCTGATATAGGGAAGGCACCCAGGGAAATTTGAAAATTAGACATGGTCTCTGCCCTCTTTCCTTATTTGGGAATCTGAGTGAGAAGGACAAGATGTTAAGTGTTTGGGGAGGTGCATCTTAATTTTGGGGTAACCTTGGTATCATCCTAGATTGGGTCTGTTCTGGGGAAGGATGTTTCCTTGTAGTTAATCTCATCAGACCATCAGAATGCCTTGGTAGGGCTGGAGGTTTAAGTCTTGGAAGCCTTGCTTTGAGGTGGAATCACAGAATATAGCTTGAGAGTCATGTCTCAGTGTACACCCTCCTCCCTGCAGGCTACATGTCTTTGGCCTTTCCTGAACTCACAGCGTACAGGTTTCATCCATTTCCTCCACAGTTCCCATCTTTGATAGTTCATTAGAAATATCATCATCTGGACTACTCAATGTATATTCACCATACAAGTCAGTTGTTTGTGCAGCAGGATAAGAAGCTTAGTCTAAAGAGGGTTATGGTGATGATGAAAACAAAAAATATGGAGAAAAGATCATGCAAAATCCAAAACATTTTCTTAAAGACTGTACAGCAAACATCAATAGAATCCATTGTACTGCAAGAAATCTGGGAAGGAATAAAAAGTTTGAACAACCTAGGTCTTAACCTTCCAAAAAGGTTTGTGCTCTCTGAGAGACAATGGACAGTAAACTATAATCAGAAGGACAAAAACATGGAAGGAATCTTAATGTCCCTTTAGAGAACAGGTTTCCTGTTCCATTTTGGGTTTATCTGTCTATTTAATGAAGTTGTCTGCTTCTGGGAAATGTTTTCCTGTGGAAATTCTGAGTCAAACTGGGTCTGTCCTTGGATCGTATATCCACTGCACTGGACCTTTATGTGCATGTGTGTGTGTGTGTGTGTGTGTGTGTGTGATATACACACCTACCTTGCTTACAATTTTTCTCTCCTCCCCAACTTCAACATACATGTTGATTTTCCCTCAAATGCCCTAATAACCACTCAGTTCCTCAACCTACTCACCTCCCATGAGCTACTCCTCTACCCCACCCAAGCCACACACAAGATGGTCATACCCTTGATCTTGCCATCAACTACAAATACACCACCTTCATGTTCAAGAATTCTGAAGTTCCCTTGTCTGTCCGTAACCTATTGGCTTTCTACTTCTCCCTCTGCCTTCTCTTATAAAACCCTATTCTTTGTCCACACTGTGATTTCCAATCAACTGATCCTTCAGTAATCTCCCAGGCCATCTCCTCTACACTAGTCACTCTCCTCTTCTCCCCATCTTGACTTCTTGGTGAACCAATTCAACTCTATATTGTCCTCCTCTCTTAAATCCTATTCCATTACCATATTGCTGGTTACACCCCCAGGATTTGTCACCTTTGTGCTTACATGCATGTTGCTGAACAAAGGTGGAGAAAATCCCATACCTGTTCTGACTAGATCCACTACAAATTATGTTACACAACCTCAACTGGGCCCTCCCTGCTGCCTGGTAATCCTACTATACTTTGCTTATCAACTCACCCTCCCACTCTCCACAATGGCTCTTCCCAACCTCCTCATTCCTCCTTAAGCCTCCCTTTCCCCCTATTCTCTCAGCTGAGAAGCTTGCCTCATATTTTATAGGAACATTCAGGCATTTGCCATGAGCTCCCTCCTCTTCCCTCTTCCTCATCTTTTATCTCTCGGGTACCTTCTGCCACCATCTACCCCTTTACTTCTGTTTTACATGGTGAAGTGGCCTCACTCCTTACCAAGGCTAAGCCTCTGTACCTGTTCAAGTGATCCCATTCTATCTCATCTCCTCCAACAGATCGCTCCCTCTGACATCCCCACTCTTTCACTTATTTTTAATCTCTCCTTTTCTAATGTTTGTAGGCAGTAGGAAATCAACCAGTATATAGGTAAGGTACTTATTAAGCACCTGGCACATAGTAGGTGCTTAATAAATACTGATTGATTGATATACTTACATGTATATATACACATATATAAATGCACACACATAAATATATTTGTATGCACATGCATAATGTAATATACGTATGTGTATATATATTACATATACCTATGTACACACATGTGTATATACATAGATATATCTGTTTGTGTATGTATTGTCCAAGTGGGAAAGACACATTACTGATGGGAGAAATCAGAGAAGGCTCTATCAAGGAATTGGAATTTTTGTGGTACCTAAAGGTATTACCTAAATAAATAAATACCTAAATAAAAATAAAGGTATATTTAGGTATTATCTAAAGGATTAGTAGAATTTCAGCAAAGATAGGTGTGAGGGTATTCCATGTGAATGATACAATGTGTGCAAAGGTGTGCAAAGGTATTAAGGGTCGAACAACATAGTATGAGACTGGAAAAAACATTATTCTGTGATTTTTATGATTCATTCTAGGCAGGTGATTATTTGCAAGGTTTTCTGAAGAATCTGAAGGTATCAAGGAAGAGGCTTGAAGTGAAATTGAGATTCCTAAAAATTTAAGAGCCCTAGGTTAGATGGCTAAACCCATTAAACAGTGTTAAGAGTGACCCTAATATAAAATCTACCCCAAATTCAAGTAAGGTTTTACATATATATGTATATAATTACATTATAATATAAAATTAAATAATATTGCAACATATAATTCTATATAAAATATAAGTAAGATTCCTATATAAGGAAGATAGGTTCCCTTGTAAGGAAAATCTATAAGATAAAATAAAAATCTGTATGATGCAGCAAATTGGATGCAAGAACAATTACATGAGGTATTGTGGGAACCAGGAAGAGGCAAGATTGCACAACATTTCCATCTGCTTAGCTCCATGGCGCAGTGCCACAAAGAAGGCATTTTAAAATGGGCAATCGCACCCCGTCCTTTTTTTGCTGATTCAGTGAGAGGAATGTATAACCATTCTGCCCGCTGTTTCAAAATACAAATTAAACCCTTATTGATTTGGTGGCAGGAAGCAAAGCAAAGACTCTTAGTTACCAAAGCGACAATGATTTTAGCATTTTGTTTTTTCCAATAATAGGTATGATTATGTGATTGTTATTAGAGCATTGTAATATGTCCTACATTATTAAATGATTCCTATCGCCTCTAGAATCAAATATAAACTCTCCTGTTCAGATTTTAAAGGCCTTGCCAACCTTGCCCCTACCTATCTTTTCAGCCTCATTGCTTCCTTTCCCAGGGTGCGACATGGCCAAACTGACCTTTTCGGTGTTTTTCACCCCCTTCCATCAATTCCCGGGGGCCTTTGTCCTGGCTTCCTGGAAAGCTCTGCTCCCTCCCCTTTGCCTCAGAGAGTCCCTTTGTCCCTTTGGGATGGTTCTCAAAGGCCTTCTTCTATGAAAGGCCCCTCCTGACCCCCCATTTCTAGGGCGCTCTTCAAACTACCTTGTGATGAAGGATTCTGTGCACTTACATGTTGTCCTCGTCTCCTTTGCCAGCGGGAGCTTCTCACACTTCTAAGGATGGCTTCCTTTATTGCCGAGCTGGTAAACACCCAGCCGCGGCACTGCCCAGTCACCCTGGTTAACATGCAATTGAGAAATATTTAGCAAAATAACTAAAAACATAGATACTGTTACATTTTAAATCTAAGTCATTTATACAGTCTGCAGGCATCTTTACATACACTTCAGTGCCTCCATTTATACTGAGTTTGACGCCGCTGATTTATTACATCTCCGTTCCCGGCGCTAGTACAGCCCTGTCGCAGAGTAGTAACTTGATAAATGCTTATTTGCTTGATGCTTAATTGCTGTGTGTTGTTAAAAATCATATGTTTATGGCATCAGTTTCAGTGAAAATGACATTGATTGCCTGTCATTCAGAAATTTACCAAATGGGTGACCTTGGACATTACCCGTATGAATTATTTATTTGTGCAAACTCGCCAAAAGAATCCCCTTATTCAGTTATAGCTCTTTTTTTTTTTTTGGCGTGGTTTACCCTTTCCTTCTCCAGCTCATTTTACAGATGAGGAAACTGAGGCAAACAGGCTTAAGTGACTTGCCCAGGGTCACAAACCTAGTAAGTGTCTGAGGTTGGATTTGAACTCGGGTCTTCCTGACTCCAGACCCGGAGCTCTATCCACTGCACCGGCTAGTTGCCCAAAGAATTCCCAATCCCTCTTAATTCTATTACCTTTTCCTCTGTTGATTATTTCCTGTTTATCCTGTATATAGCTTGCTTGTATATATTTGCTTGCTTGTTGTCTCTCCCATTAAACTATAAGCTCCTCAAGGGCAGGTACTACCTTTTTTCCTTTTTTTTTTGTCTCCTCAGCACTTAGTGTCTGGCACATAGTAGGTGCTTAACAAATCTTTATTGACTGACTGAAATGAGCATTCATTATATGAAACAACAGAGCTGTTCCCCCCCCCCAATTTCTCTGTACCGTACTACTATAACAAAGGGAGGAGAAGAGATATTATCAATGCCAGAGCTAGCTGCATAAAAGTGACATTATTTTACTTTGGTAGGACAAACACGGACTTTAAAAAAATTAGCTTGTCTGCAGTGTCTAAATGAACTCATCTGACATTCTAGGACCATTAACAAATGCTCCTGGAAGGTGCTCTCCAGGATGTTACTGAAATTATCCGTGCCATAGTGTAATGCATTTAAAGTAATAAATGAGCTGCAGTGAATGATAAAGAATTCATTTTGGTCTAGGGACTCTGTTCCTAACAGACAGCAAGTCTCTTTGACTTGATGCTTATGTCGCCAGAATCCTGGATTGGAAAGAAATTCTACTTAAGCCAGAATTTCCCATTTGCTTGGGTGTTTCCAAAATTTTAAACAATTCAATTAGTTTAAAATCATACGAAGGTGAAAGAAATGATCATGATGGTTACCAAGACTGGCCTTGTAGGATCTAAGCGTGGCCATTCCACAGCTTGTTCTGAGCTCTGGCGGCTTTTGTACCTGAGACATAGCCCCTTTGACTCTGGTAGTAGGAGGAGAAGATGGGGGGAGGTGTAGGAACATGTCTCTTATGCTGATCCTATCACAAAACATTGGCTAGTTCCAGTTATAATAGCGAAAATGGTTGGTTTTCTGGGAAAGGAGATGGGCAGGTGGGCACTGAGATAGGAAAGTCTCACCACAACGAGAATGAATGTTTTGACTAAAGTAAGGGTGGGGAACTCGAAGCACACGTGGCCGCAGGTTCCCCACCCCTGGACTAAAGCAATGGTCTTTTCTTTTGTTCCTCTTTTTAAAAGCAAATACTCTTGGGAAAGTGAGCATATGAAGTCCTTAACTTCCTAAGGTGAATAAGTTTTCTGGGTCTGGGCATTGATAAGAGGGTGTGTGGGGAACAGGCAGATAAACTCTGCCCTCATGATTTCCCTGCCTGGTGGCAACTCTAGCAGTTTACCTGGATTGATCTGTCACCTGGCAACAGTCAGGGCTTAAATATGGGGTGAAATCCCACAGGTCTTTAGGCCAAGAGTTATCCCTCAAGATCTAGGGCAAAGCTTTTTGACCTTTCTTGTGTCATAGATCCTTCTAGTAGCAGTGTGGAAGCCCATGGCCCTCTTCTCATATGGTTTTTAAATGCCTAAAATAAAATACATAGGATTACAAAGAAAACCAATTATGCTGAAATACAGTAATCAGAATATATTTTAACAAGTCCATGAACCCTAAGTAAAGAACTCCTGGTAATGCTATCTGAGGTTAGCACGGGGGCTGGAAAGCCAAGTTTTGGCTTTGGAGGTGAAGGACGATAGAGTTGGTTTTTAATCCGGAAAATTTTATCAGTAGCTATTCAGTGTTTTCCCTTTTGCACCTGAACCCATTACTTTCCTAACTCATCCATGCCTAGAAATAACAGTCAAGGAGCTAGGTAGCAGGTCCTAAACATTTCTCAGTTAGCCACTAGTGAATATATTTGTAGTACAACTTCACACTTCTAAATAGTGTTATAATTAAATTCACAGTGGCCCCAGGCACACTTTTAGAGTCAGGCTTCCTTTTAACACTTTTTGTTAAAGTTAAATTCTTTTTTCTTACTTTATACTTGTAAAGTTTCTGAGGTATTTTATACCTTATCTTCTTAAAACACAATATTAAAACAAAATCTTACTGCTCTGCACTAAAACCAGAAGGTGAGACTTGTCAATCAGGTTGCATTAACATGCATTGCTAATTCATTCAACAAATATTTACTAAGTGACTACAAGTAGCTATAGTTCCATGGGGGGCACAAAGAAGAATCTGGGGATGTCCCTAATCTTATTATGTTCAATCTAGTAGGGGAGATAAAATATAGACACAGATAACTATGAAACATGGCAGAATGTGGAAGAACAAGGAGACATAGGAAATATTATGGTGATTTAAAGGTAGAGTCACATTTATCTGGAGGGAAGGAGGTTTCATGAAGGAAATGGCATTAAGAGGAGTCTATGAAGAATGACAGGATACAAATGAATAAATTGGAGTAAGACCATGCAAAGCCACAGCACATGTAACCTATGTCATAACTTGTTCAGTTATATCTGTCTCTTCATGACCCCTTTTGGGGTTTTCTTGGCAAAGATACTGGAGTGGTTTGCCATTTCCATTTCCAGCTCATTTTACAGATGTGGAAACTGAGGCCAACAAAGTGAGTGACTTGCTCAGGGTGTGACAGCTATATGAGTGTCTGAGGCCAGATTTGAACTCAGGTCCTCCTGACTCCAAGACTGGCACTCTACCTATTGGGCCACCCAGCTGCCCACCTTGCTACCGATAGCCAAGGCCAACATACAGCCATAGTTTTGGACGCAGGTTACCTGTGCTGCCAGTGATAACATCCGATTTTAGCTGTACTCGTGACTGATGAGTGAGAGAAGTCAAGTATTTTGGCTCTCATAATGCCTTGTATTTTTTGAATATGCTGAGTTTATTTTTTTCTGAGGAAGTTATTTTCTTTCACAGATTGGGATGGTAATAAAATAACTACATTTTGGAAATGATTATATATGTGGTACTCTCTCTGGGTTCACTCTCCCAACTCCTATCCCATTGGTGAGTTGGTTCCCCAGAGAGCAGTCTACTATTTCTCCTTTCAGGGTGAGCCCCCATTCTCTGTATTCCCCATTGATTATTATCCATCTAGACTTAGTTAACTTTTAGAAAGGTATTAAGGTAGGAAGAGCTGGCAAGACACCTCCCACAACCCCCCAAGTGGGGGCATACTCTCTCCTTGGACATACATATTTCCTGGGAAGAGAGGGGTCAAACTTAGAGAGTATGTGCAGTATACTACAGGTAAACTGTGTCTAGTTACTGGAAGTCTTCTGCCTTGGTGGAGCCCCATGAAGATCCTCTTAGGAGTAGCCCTCTGCAGAGCTCTGAGGGTTGCTACCTTTCTTTGGAGTGTCTGGTTCGTCCCTGGTGTCTCTGTAAGCTCCTGATGCAGACACTGACCTCGGCCGCTGTTGCTGCTGGCTCCGGTAAACTCTGCTGTGGACGCTGGTGGGAACGTCAGGTCTTCTGACTATTGCAGAGTTCACAAGGTCAGTACCTGGTCAGTGGGGAGTAACCTTTCCTCTGGCTCCTTTCCCCTCTGGTACTTGCTCATGGATGTGTTTCCTCAAGGCCCGAACTTGAACCTCCTTGCTTTTCTGCTGAACTGAGAGTTTTAGAACTGGCCTGCCGCGCTCTCCATAGCCCCCCCAGTTGTGACTGATCCTCTTCAGGCAACCCCAAAGCTTCTCCTCTGTGGTGCCCTCAGCTTTTTCATCCAATGCTCAAAGGGTTTGTTTGCACCTAGTTTATACCTTTGATTCAATCGAGAAGTATGGCCCTTCTGTGTTTAGTTGGGTTGGGTGGACTCCCGCCCTCACATAGAGATATAAATATATGCGTGTCTGTACACACACATCTTTTCTTTCATTTTTAACGTTCCTTTTTTTTTTTAATTTGGCCCTTGGATGGATGGTCATTGGCTTTTTCCACATCTGTGCCTAGCCTGTGGTTGATTTCCAGGCTTTGACAAGATTATACTTAACCCATGATAAGACTTTTTATTTCTTAGGACAGAGGCAAATAAAATAATTCTTTCCATGTCTTGTCACCCTAGAGACAGGAAAACCTGTGACTTACAGAGACAGGCCAATAACCGTTTGTTCTCCCTGGGGGGGACTGCAGAGATCAGTATGATAAATCCTTACAAAGAGGAGATACAGGAGCAGAAATAAAGGGCCGAAGAGGGTCATGACTGCAGATTCAGAAGAAGATAGCCAGTGGCAGGGGGAGAGAAGGAAAAGGCAGTAGAGCTAAGTGGGAGGAAGGTGGATTTGAATTCACAACATTCAGGGTCTGAATCTCACCTTGGCCACTTACTAAGTTTGTGACCTCGGCCAGGTGATGTTAGCCTCTCTCTGACTCAGTTTCCCTCATCTTTGTGTAACAGGATGTCGGATAAAAGAGCAAAACTAAATGATTTCTAAGGTACTTTTAGCTCTAAATCTTAATATTTTATCAGGAAAATCAAAACTGTCATTTTACAAGACCTTGAAAAATTCTCGTCTGGTATTCATAGGAATACTTTCGTGGTTTCCCCATTTCCCCCAAATATGACGATAATTAGGCTTTTGGTGACAAAGAAACCTTTCCCATCCATGGTGGGCTGCTGTGGCCAGGACAGGAATCTGAGAGGTATGCATGGTGGATAAAAAGCTTTCCATTTACATTTACAAATAGGACTGAACCAAAGTCAATGTGGCTGCTGGCAGGGGCAGCCTTCCAGAAGGAAATATTGAGAAAAAATTCTTATATTTCCTCCTCCTCAAAAAAAAATAAAAACCAAACCCAAACCCAAATCCAAAAATATTTTGAAAGAGTGGATATCAATTAATTAAGAGCTATGGTACTTATTGAACATTTGCCTAGCACTGTGCTAGGCCCTTTTCAGGGAGTAACAAAACCCTTGCGTAAATACAGAATACTACAGATAACACTGAAGTTCTTCCAGACTCATGTACTTACAAATTACTTGGTAGGGTAAAAGATCTTTACTTGCTTGGAGATTTAGCCCATATAGCAAATGTGTCAAGTTTTTACTTGGCTTTTCAGTAAATGAAGGAGGAACTCAAGTGAGAAGAAAGGAGAATTCAGGGAGTATATGATTTAGTCATGCCAGATGAAGGAAAAGTGAAAGGAGACACAGAGAAAGGAGATGAGGGTATGATTATTTTTATCATTATAGTGATTAATGTGACACGTACACATCCCTACCACATCTGGATACATTTGTATAACTTAATAATATACATCAGGAAATCCCACCCACAATGGGCAAGAAGCCACGCTAAAATAACACAGGCACGTGACCCCCGACTGTCCGCAGCAGTTGGCAAAATGGGCGGAAGGCTGATTGTGCAGCGGCAGCTTCCTCATTCAGAACACACTGCTTTTAGGGTACAAGAGTACAGAAGTGGAGGCAGCCGTTAGTGGTGACCAAGAGTTACGATGAGGTCTGGCTGAGGATGGGGTATCATGTCTCCTCACTCTCGCAACCCAGGCCAGCTCCGATCTGTGTGAGCTTGGTCTTCTAAAGCACGATGTTAAAGTGATCCCCCTCCCTCCATCACATGGACCCAGGCTAAATTCCGAAATAGCCACGAAATCAACACAGCTCCATTATGTGGATTTTAGTAAAAAACAAATGTGTCATTAAAGTTTTTTTTTACCGTACTATCATTGATTTCATGTTGTAAATTTGTTTGTGGGGGTTGTTCTGGTTAATGAATCTACTTAGTTGGTAATTTGAGGGATAATGTACAGAGTAGAAAAAGCATAGCTTGTTTACATGCACAGATGCAAGAAAACACACATGTTTTAAGGAATGCAGAATTTTGGAATTTTACATCATTAATAATTGGTCAGGGGCAGCTGGGTGCCATAGTGGATAGAGCTCCTGGACTGGAGTTAGGCAGAGCTGAGTTCATATCCAGTCTCAGACACTTACTAGTTCTATGATCTTGGGCAAATCTTGCAACCCTGTTTGCTTCAGTTTTCTCATCTGTAAAATGAACTGGAGAAAGAAATGACAAACGACTTTTGCCAAGAAAATCCCAAATGGGGTCATGAAGAGTTGAAAATGACTGAAAACTGAACAACAACAATAATTGGTGAGGGAGAGGAGAGAAGGAGGGAGACCAACTGCTAAGAATTTTTTTGTACTATTTAATTTACAAGTGACAGTTTGATTCACTCTCTAGATTGACTTTGATTGGGAAGGCGTAGGAGATAAAACTTTGAAAATGTCAATGCTATGAAGTATGGTATGGCTTGCCTACAGGAAAAAAAAGCATCCTTTTGATAAAGACTAATTACCCCTGGGTGGAAGATCCTTTCTAGCAATCTGGTGTCCTGTGTTTTTCTAGCTAGCATTTTTAATACAATAGGGTTTGCAAAGTGCTTTACCAAGGAGACAGGCAGGTTGAACGGTGGATAGAGAGAGTTCTGGGCCAGGAGGAAAGAAGACCTGAGTTCACATCAGAGCTCAGGCACTTTCTAGCTCTCTGGTCCTGAGCAAATCAATGTAACCTGTTGGTACCTCAGTTTATCATCTGTAGAATGGAGATAATAACAGCACCTACCCTCAATGGATATTTTGAGGATAAAATGAGATAATATACACAGAACACTCTGTAAACTTTAACACAAGTTGTAAACACTAAACATTAGTGTTGTTAGCTCTCTCATTTGACTCTCACCACAACCCTGTGGAGTAGGGGCTATTATTTACAGATGAAGAAACTGAGGTGACAAGAGGTTTAATGAATGACTAGCCCAGTTCTTCCTGACTCCATCTACTGTAGCACATGGAGTAGGTCTAAGGCCGGGAATGGGCATCCATTGACTATTTGTTCTCAGACATTCCTGAGAGGGCTACTCCCGCTGAACGTTTCCATGCCTCCTAAGTCCACCTGAGGTTAAGTTGAAGAAACAACATTATGATGAATGATTTCCATTTCAGCTCTTTCAAATGGGAAAAGGGTTACACCAGGCTAGAGTCTAAACACAGTAGTCAGGGTTTAGATTGCCTGGCTCCATCCAGGAAATGTTTTTTTGAGTGACTTGATAAATTATGAATCCTATTCCCTTCATAAAATGGGGAATTTTCTTTTTAAAAATTTGGCCAAAAATTATTATCTGAACATTTGAAACTAAAGTTGCGTGTCAGGAACCCTGGCCCTATTGCTAATTAGTTCCAGGACCTTGCAGGAATGATCTAACCTTCCTGGGTTTAAGCTTCCTCATGTCTAAGATGAAGGGATTGGACTAGAAATGCTCTCTGGCATCTCTCCAAGCTTTGACAATTTTGTGATTTGTTCAACAGTGGCAGAGCAGGGGGCTGTGTATGCACCTGTGGGTGTCCCTGTCACTTGCTCCTGTCCAATAGTAGGAGCAGTCAGCATTGACTTCTGTGCTAACTTCCTCAAGCCTTTAGGAAGGCAGGATGTCACTTCATTAATTATTCAGCCAGGGAGCGTCCTGTTTGATTTGTTCACAGAAGGATGCTCTACTCGAGCAACCAGCCAAGTCATTTCACTGGAGTCTATCTTTTGAGGAGGAGGGTCAGAAGATGAGTCTCCATTCCCAACAGAATATGTGGCCCTGGGTACTGGGGAAGGTGTGGAGAGTTAAACCCCATCCTGGCTGGTTTTGAATCTAGACTTGGGGGGGAATAATGAAATATGGCTTCAACATATTAGGAAATTACAGAAAAATCTATGGCCACACACCCATCCTCTATTTGAACTTTCTCTTCTCAATCAGTGACCCCCTGCACACTCATGAGATGCCTGGTTTGTTAAACATAGCAAAAATGTAAGGAAAATTAAGCATTTTCTACTTGGGTAGCTGCTGTTCCAATCTCTTCCCAGGAACCTTCTCCCATTTGTCCTCCTACTTGTCTTTCAGGGGTTCCCAAGAGACTCTTGGCTCCCTGAAGGTGGTGGAAAAGACTGAGGGGAGAGAGCTGGGGGGAGAGGGAAGAAATGGCCATATTGGCTTCTGGACAGGGTTCTAGATTCTGGATGGGATTCTTGATTCTGAACTAGGACAGTGAAAGCAAGGAGAGTAGGATGAAGAATGGTTTACTCTGCCCAGGCTTATCAACCAATAGCGGTTTTCAAAAGTTGCCATTTCCTCCTGACCATCCGTCCAGTCTCATCTCCGTGTCTATCCCTGACCACCACAGATGAAGGCAGAGGCCACTGCTGCTAGAAGCTCATGGCCTGGCCACCCCCATGGCAGGCAAGGCTCCCCAATGTAGCTGCTGCCTGCCTCTCTACTTCCTGCTCCCCCAAGAGAACACAGAAGAGTCCAGACCCACGTGCCTACTGGCACGTCTTTTCCTTTTGGATCCTCTGGTGTGGCTCTTGCCTTCTTCGTGTGTCCCAGGCTCCTGGGAGAGGAAAATAGGGATCATCAGAAACAGAATGCTTTTTTCCCGAAATATCAGCATCATCACCCCTGGGCCCACAGGGAAAATTAGAATTCAAACAGATGACAGGGTGAGGTATGGACCCTACTTAGATGACTTTTGGTCAGTTGTGTGATTCTGTCCTATTTCATTTTTTCCACGTAGAGCTTATGGTATTTAATTGCCCCTTCTTTTCTTTACTTAATATTTGTAAAGTCACTGGCATTATTAACAATTAGTTGCAGTAATTTTTGGCTAAAAAGATATACATGTTGTCAGGAAGTTTTATTTTAGTTACCTTATAAAATTGCAAATTTTAATCCATTTCTTTTGGGGGGAGAGCATTATCAGAGTATAAAAAGCACCCGCGCAATTTCTTCCGCATGTGAAAAATTCCATTTTTATTCAAGCTTGGATAATTTAGAAAGGGTCTGGTAAAAAGTCATCAGTTTTCAGAGATTCACCCAAGGAAGGATTTAAAAAAGCAGAGAAATATTCATGTACAGTGTAATACTAGGTTTGACATCCCCCCACTCTCTAGAAGATGATAAGCACCTGAAAGAAATGCTTCCACAACCATATTTCTGACCTGTGACTGTAGCACTATGAACTTGACAGATTGGTGAGCCATGGGCTGCTGGTTAGATTAAGCCTTAGGAGTGTTCACTGCTAATCAGCAATTGCTTGTAATGTTGAATGTTGATGGAATTTTAGTAGAAAATGGCCCTTGTAAATGCCAGAAAAGGAGAATGATTGGTGTAAGAAAGGTGCAAACATTTGGCAGGGACCTTAGCTTTTACCCCACCTTTTCCCATGTCCCATCCCAGCTCTTGGAGACTGAGAATGGGAAGCTGCTGGGAGAGAGAAATGAGAGAAATTAGTCGATAAATAGGAGGGAGGTAGAGGGGGCGTTGGACACAGAGAAGGCAGCATGAGGTACTGAGCTCTCTGATAGGAGGTGGGGCTGAATGGGGTACCAGGGAGTTATCCTTGGCAGTCATCCCCTCTACAGATGGCCCTGAGCTCATCCCCTCCCATCTTCCTTAGCATATTGCCCCTGCTATCATCCCTACTGTCTAATCTTCAATTTTTCCCTATCTCAGTAGATAGTTTCCTCTCAGTTCCCTGCTAAGTACAAATGTGCCCAAGTCTCCCTCATCCTTGAAAAGTCCTTACTAGTTCCTACCATGTCTGCTAAACTCTCCTCCTACATCTCTCCCTTCATTATCTCCTATCTCTTTGAAAAAGGTGTTATACTCAAAATGCCTCCATTTCTCATCCTCTTCTAAACCCTCTGTGATTTGGCTTCTGATTTCATCACTCAATCAAAAATGCTCTCTCCAAAGTTACCAGTGATCTCTTAACTACCCAATCTCAATCCCCATCCTCCTTGACCTTCCTGTAGCACCTGACACTCTTCCTGGATACTCTTTTCTCTCTGGGTTCTGATGGCCCTGCTCATGTTCTCCCACTCTCACCCTCTCCCACTGTCTTGGTTCTCTGACTTGTCTGTCTACTCCCCTTTAGTCACCTTTTCCAGATCTTCATCCATGTGATGCTTGCTAACTGTAGATGTCCCCTAAGGCTCTGTCTTGGACATTCCTCTCTTTACAGCCTTAGATTTGTTGACATGATCAGCTTCCATGGGTTCAATGATCATCCCAGTGTAGATAACTCCCAGCTCTATGTACCCAGCCCTGCTTCTTCTGAGTCACACACTTCCAATTACCTATTAGATATTTTAAGCTGACTGTCCCCTAGGCGTCTTAAACTCAACACATCTGAAATGTTCCTCATTATCTTTTCTCCCTCTTCCCTATCACAGTAAAGGGCACCACCATCTTTCCAGTCACCCAGGTTTGCAATCATGGTGTCATCCTTAGCTCCTTATTCTCACTCACTCTACATATTCAATCAGTTGCCAAATCTCGAAAATCAGCAAATGATACAAATCAGGGCTCAATTTATTCTGTTGATTGTCTAGACTTAAGAAAATGATGGAGAAAATATTAATCATGTACTTAAAAGTGTGTTATGTACATCCCTCCTTCCTGTCCTGAAGAGCCAATTGTTAAACATTTACCAGCACGGGGGCCATTTGTAGTCCTCCTGATCTATATCTTGCCACTGGACCCAGATGGCTCCAAAAGAGAGTGAGGCTGGTGACCTTGCACAGCCCTGCCTCACTTAAATCCAATTCACTTACAAGTCATGGCATGACATTCTTGATGTTGTGGTCCTCTTTGAGGACAAAGGACCAACAACAACCACCAGCATATCCCTGGTCTTTGGTCCTTTTTTTTTACATTGTTGCTGGCCTTGTAGAAACTGTTCTGCTCACTTTACTCTGCATCAAGTTATATTAGCCAAGATTCTCGGAAATCACCTCTTGTTACTTATTACGGGTACAACAATATTCCATTAAACACAAATTATTCAAGCATTCCCTGATTGACTGAGAGGTAATCTAAGGAAAAGTCTTAGATTCTAGAAGTTTGTTTTCCTTCTCCTTTTCTTCCTTTACTCCCTATTGAGGAAGTTTGCTTTGCTTTTAGCTATTCCTTCCCTGGTATTATCTTCCCTCTTAACTCCCACCCTCCCCCAAACGCACAATACACTTTATTTCTTGTTGAACTTGATGCATTTTGACACCAAACTCTTTGTGTGTTTTCAAATACCCTTTGTCCATTTCGAATAAGAGTGAGGTTCATCTAATACCTGCTCTCCCCATCCCTTCCTCTATGATTGAATACTCTTCTTCTTCTATAAGCCAATTATGAGAAATGGCAAATTCCATCCCTTTATTACTACTTTCTGCACGAGTGGATTCTTCCTTCTATTCTCCTTTCTCTGTCTCTTCTTAAACCTTTCAGAAAAGAGGCAATCCACCCTTAACACCTTGGTTTTTCTTATTTACTTCCTCAATACATTTAATTTTAATTTAATTTAATTATTTACTTAAAGCACCAGAGATCTTTTTATTTTCTTTTTTCAATTCCAAATTCTCTTCCTCTCCTTTACCCAATGAGATGGCAAGAAAAACAAAACCCGGTACAAATATGTATAGCCGTGCAAAATAAATGTCTTTATTAGCCATGTCCCCCCACCAAAAAAAAGAAAAGGAAGAAAAAATACGCTTCAGTCTGTATTCCGAGCCCATCACTTCACTTTCAAGGTGGATAGCATGTTTGGAATTATGGTGGGTCATTGTGTTGATCAGAGTTACTAACTCCTTCAAAGTTGGTTATCTTTACAACATTGCTTTTACTGTATATATTGTTCTTCTAGGTCTGACCATGTCACTTTACATTAGTTCATGTGTTTTCCCAGGTTTTTCTGAAACCAACCCCTTTGTTATTTCTTATAGCACAAGAGTATTCTATCACATTCATGTACCATAGTTTGTTCAGCCATTCTCCAATTGATGGACATCCCCCTAGTTTCCAATTCTTTGCCACCACAAAAAGAGCTGCTATCAATGTTTTTGTACATATAGGTCCTTTTCCTCTTTCTTTGATCTCCTGGGGGATATATCTCTAGTAGCTGTATTGCTGGCTCAAAGTGTTTGCACAGTTTCATTGCTATTTGAGCTTGGTTCCAAATTGCTTTCCAAAATGGTGGGACTAGTTCATGGCTCCACAAGTACATTAGTGTGTTTGTTTTTCTACATCCTCTCCAGCTTTGGTCATTTTCCTTTTTTTGTCATCTTAACCAATCTGATGGATGTGAGGTGGTACTTCAGAGTTGTTTTAATTTTTATTTCTCTCATTATTAGTGATTCAGAGTGGCTTCCCCCCCATTGGCTATTAATTCTTTTGATTTCTTCCTCTGAAAACTTCCTATTCATTTTCTTTGATCATTTATTAATTGGGACCTCAATTTGCTTTGAAGACATTAAGGTTCTGAAGGGAGATTTTTTCCCCTTCCATTAGAATGTTAGCACACCATCATATAGCTCCTTCTAATTACTCAAATAAATCTAACTTTTTAGATTTTTCTTAATTCTTGTGATTGTATTTTAAAGTTACCAGCTGTTTTTTGTTTTAATAAAAATGCTTAAAAGTCTCCTTGAAAGTCATCAAGAATGCACTGAAGATTTTTTTCCCATCTCTGCTCCCTCATGTAGATTATACTAAGCTTTTATACTGTTAAATCTGTATCTTTTGCCTTTTGGGATCTTGGGTTTCAAGATCCCCTCCTTTTACTAGAACAAGCTGCTAGGACTTGTGTAGTTCTGACTGTGGTACCTTGGTATTAGAACTACTTCTCTTTGGACACTTGAATTACTTTTTCTTTTTATAGCTCTGGATTTTGCCTATAACATTCTTGGGAATTTTCTTGTTAATATTTCTTTCGAGAGGTAATTGGTGGATTCTTTCTGTCTTCATTTTGTCCACTGGTTATAATATATCTAAGCAGTTTTCATTGATGACTTCTTGAAACATGATGTCCAGACATATATACATATATATATATATATCTTTTAGGGAGTTCTGTGATTCTTAAATTGTCTTAAATTGACATTTTTTCTATACCACTTGCTTATGACAGAAGATATTTTACATTTTCTTCTATTTTTTAATCTTTTGATTTTGTTCTAACTTTTTTTCATGTCTCATGGAGTCATTGATTTTTTGTTTGGTCTATTCTGGTTTTTAGGGAGTTTGTTACTTGGGTAAGGTTTACCATTTTCTGTTCTAAGGTATTTATTCTCCTTCACATTCTTTTCTTCAGAGATTTTATTTCACTTTTATCACTTAATTAATTTTTTTCCTGAAGGTATTCAGGTAGTCCTTGTGAAAAGACCATCCCCCCTTTTTCCTATGAGTATCTTTTTGTTTGCAATTGTTACAGAGTTACTTTCTTCTTCTTTGGAGGGATTACTAGATCTACAATTATTTTTATACTAGTTGGCGTTTTCTTTATTTATTCGTTTTTCTTGTTTTAGTTCTTAAATTGGAGTTTTGTGGCAGGGCCAGCCTTCTTTCCCTGCTGAGCTTTTGGGTTGGATAATCAGCCTTCCTGGGTCTCCCTCTAGGTCACCCGGGCTCTTGCATTGATCTCTACTTCCCCTGGTTAAGCCTCCCCAAATCTTTGAGCTTCAGAACACTGGATCTTCAGAGCCTCCTCTGATGCCTCATTACAGAGTATTGGAAACCTCAGAAGCCCCTTGGCCTGGGGTGTCCCAATCTGAGTGCTGTGGTGTCATGATGTTTGCTACCTGTTAATATTCTTGACATTTCCAAGGTTCTGATCCTGCCCTAGGTCTACCTGACCATCCTATGGCTTTTTAGGTGAAGTCCTTTACTCTTGTTGCCTCTAGACACAGAGTTTCTAGCCAGTCTTTGGTCACTTTGGGAGGCCACCCTGTCCTGCTGCTGGCTTTGCTACTAGAACCTATCCTCATTGTCCCCAGTCTTCTGGCTGACCTCATGTAGTTCTGGAGTGGAAGAAGTTACTTACTGTAATTTCTCATTGGATTTCTCTATCACACAGTCTGGTGAACTTCAGGGTTTTGCTGGAGTAGTTACATGGGAGCTAGGTGGTCTGCCTTTGTTCAGGTGGCTGTCAATCCAAAGTAAAAAACCAGAATATTCCAGTTACTTTATTTTCTCTGTTCCCTCAAGAACTCTCATTTCTCTACATCCTTCCTAATTCTTAATCATTTCAATCCCCCCCCCAATCAACTAATTGTCTATCCATGCTAATGGAGAGGGGCAAAGTTTTTGATAATCTCCAAATCAGTTATATTTGACTTTGGAATTTGTTTTCCAATATTTTAACAAGATGAAATATGAATAATCATTCTGTTGGTAGTCAAGAGCTGACTGCATGTTTTCAAAGTAATCTATATTCTTCCCCTAGATAAGCCAAGAAAATAAATCAAAATGGCAAGTGGCAAGCTTCAAGGACACGTGGGTCAAACCAAGTTGGTCCGAATGCTCAAAGGATTCCAAGGCAGCAGAATCCTCGCACCGAAGCTGGTCTCAGAAGAGGAAGCAAACAAAATGGTAAAGTCCATTCGCTCTCAGGATCACATAGAATGCAGATTTTCAAGAGAATCAACTGACATGTTTTTGTTGCTCTTTGGCTTTCTCAGATTAGTAGATTGAGAATTAGTCCACTGATTAATATTTATTCAGTAACATGGCAGCTGGTTGGGAGAAAGAAGTGATTTTGGAAAGTCTATGAATCTCTTAAGCCCTTAGAAGTTCCTAAAATCCTAAGAGTAAAGAAGACTAAAGAAGTTTGGAACACCCCAATTTATCAGCTGAAATGAAAATAAACAAGCAGCCAGCTGGGGTTTGCTAACTCTTAGGTCACATTGAGTGGCAGGTTGTTTGTGTTGGATAATAATAAGATAATATGGAACATTTTTATTTTCAGGAGAACTTACAAATCACAAGAGAGTATAAACCCTGGAAAATATGTGTCTCCTTCTTCTTTGATTTTAAATTATATCATTTTTATGATTCTAACAATAAACTTAGTATTATAAAAAAACTATGGTTTTTAGGGGCACGGACCATTTTATTTTTAACTCATTTTGTGGTGTGTTCTAATAAAAAAAAAAGGATCAGCTTTATCTAGTCCTCTTTATGGTATATGCTCAAAATAACCTCTAAGCTTAGCCACCACCAAGAAATGCCAAAACATGGCTTATTTCTTTTGAAATTGTATTAGCCCAACCTAGATTCCAATCAAACATTGAAAAGCCTGTCCTAGTCTATAGCTTTTTAAAAAAAAGCTATAATGGAAAGATGTCTCACTGCACTTATGCTAAATTCAGGCACTAATATACAATTTTGAAGGGGAATAAACTCTTGAGGAAGAAATTGATTTTAGGCCAAAGCAAAACAGATCAGATAAATAATGTACTTTTCAATGTTTAAAAAAAACAACAACAAATTGTGTCAGATAATTCTTGTTACTTCCAGTAATCATGGATATTCATACAACAAATATTACTTGTGCTCACTGTGTGCTAAGCATTGAAGAGGACACAAGGATAGTACGCAGGCATTGCCCTCAAGAAATTTGGCATCCACTGCTATCTAGACCAGTGTTCTCTCTCTCTCTAGGCTGAAAACCTGAATGTTCTCTGCGGGGAGGAGGAGGGGGAAGGGAAATAGGGGGAAGGGCAAAATTTGTCTCAGGGTTTGAGGATGATAGGCAAAAGTTCATCAGCAAAACCAGCTGGATCTAGGGATTTATCCACTTTTGAACTTTGAGTCGATTTGGGGGTGAGGAAGGAAGGCATCGTTATCTGTTGTCTAAACAGAATTCTGTCCGAGGGCAGCAGAAGCAATCGAGGATTATGGAGAAAAGCTTAGGCTAAACCGATGTTCAGCAACAGAGGGATAAGTAGACTTCAAGATCAGAGGCCAGGGAGCTGATTTGTCCAGCTTGGACCCAGAGGGTGGGATTGGGACCAGTGGATTAAAGTAACAGTGAGGAAGATTTTGGCGGAACGTAAAGAAAAACTTCCTAATAATGAAAATTGTCCAGAAATGGATTGGGGTGCCTGGGCATTCCCTCCACACTGCAGGTCTTCAGGTGAAGGCTGGATGACCACTTGTTGGGGTGGTGTAGAAGGTAGAGATCACACTGGGGAATACCAAATGTCCTTGGGTAGCTCAGGAGCTCAATGATTCTAAACCTTAGCACTTTCATTCTTCCATTCAATAAACTTTTAGGAAGTTCCTACTCTGTATAAACGTTGTTGTTGTTCAGTTTTGTCTTACTCATTGTGACCTCATTTGGGGTTTTCTTGGCAAAGGTACTAGAGTGGTTTTCCATTTCCTTATGAGGAAACCAAGGCAAACAGGGTTAAATGACTTGCCCAGGGCCACACAGCTGGTAAGTGTCTATTGCCAGATTTGAATTCAGGAAGATGAGTCTTTCTGACTCTAGGCCCTACACTCTACCCATTTCACAAAACACTGCACTAAACACTGAAGATGGAAAGATGAAAAGCTTCATAGACTTTCCCCTTTTGGGTTGATGGGCTGGCCCTGGCCACATCTTCACACATCCCTCTTTTAGTCATCCTGATCTATATCTGGCCACTGGACCCAGACGGCTCCAGAGGAGAGAGTGAGGCTGGTGACCTCGCACAGCCCTCTCTCACTTGAATCCAATTCATTTGCATATCATGGTGTCACCTCCCTGATGCCATGATCCTCTTGGAGAAGGAAGGACAAACACCAACAACAGCCTCTGAGCGGTTTCAATCGTAGACAAGAGTGGATGTATGAGCATCCCGGAAATAATAATTACGAAATCAATAGTGATTATAAGCACGGATTCGTCATTGTTTCTATCTAAGAGAGAAGTTGGGTTAATTTGGTTAGATTAAGTCAAATGATGGGTTCCATTTTATTGTTTTTAGTGGGTCAACAAATGTTTATTAAGTGTTTTGTGAGAGCCAGGCCCTGGGGGTGCAAAGAAAGGCAAAAACAGCCCCTATGCTGAAGGAGCACACATTCTAATGGGGAAACAACATGAAAATAACTCTGCATGCACAAGATACATATAGTGCAATGGAAGCCAATCTCATCGGGATGGCATTAGCAGTGGAGAATGTTGCTGCTTGTTTAGTTAATTAATTAATTTAATCAAAGGAAATGGCCATTAAATGAAGGTCAGAGAAGTGGCCTGAACCAATATCTTTTCATGGGTGATCAGATAGTATCTAAACTTTTAGGGACAGATTTTTAAAAAAATCAAATTCACATTTGAATAACAAAATAAACTAAGCCCTTCTTTTTCTGTGCCATTCGCTCTTATGTCTTTTCTCTGCATTTCTCAGTGTTTATGGGGCAGCTGCTGAGTTTGGAAGCTGAGTGTGCGACTCTCTCACTGTGATTTCCAGGCTTTCCCTTCATAATCGTTTGTGGGATCCAATTAAATTTTAAGAGGGAAAATAAAAGAAGAAGATCACACATGCCACTTCATATTACCCTGTAAGGAGCTCATAAGTGCATGAGCATTTTCTTTTGTATAATTTATTTTAAATATTTCATTAGAAGAATGCAGTGGAGTCCTAAGATGATCCTGATGGCTGCAGACAAGTTATTCATGGTGGGCACTTGAACAAGAAAAACCTCTCTCCATGTAGTCATTTGTGGCCCTTTACCTCCTCTTATTTTTAACTCCAGCTCAGCCCCTCCGAATTCCTGAAGGAGATGTCCCTCACCACAGAAGAGCGTCTGTCTTCGACTCGAGTGATGTGCCGGCCACAGGTCACCGAGCTTTTAGATATGGGAGAAACCACCCATCAAAAGGTAACCCACCCCTTCTTGCCTGGGGTTCTGTTCTTGTTCTTTTTCTTCCTATCTTGTTTTTTATTTTTGCCATTAAGATATCAAAATGACTTGAGAAAAGTTTAAGCCCCTTGATTTAAATGCACTTTTCCCCCCCCAGCAATCGGGGTTAAGTGACTTGCACAGGGTCACACGGCTGGGCCAGATTTGATCTCATGCCCTCCTGACTCCAGGGTCAGTGCTCTATCTACTGCTCCACCCAGCTGCCCTTAAATGCACTTTTTATACTTTCTCAGAATGCCCTGCAGTAGCGTAGAGGTCTTTGGACTTTAAATGGAATCGTTATTTGCAGTTTGAGGGGCAAGGTGGGGAACTAGAATAATCTCACCCAGTGAAAGTTTTCTTCTCTGGGGATAGGATGATCCCTCAAGACCAAGGGAAAAGACATATTGATACCAGTATATTGTTCCTTTCTCCTCAGTCCTGATTCCACATCCAAACAGAAGCTTCTGAGTGATAAAAAATAGTTATTTTTTAATACTTTTTCAAATCCCCCCCAAATTTTGTTGCTATCATGTTAGAAAAGCCAGCTTTGAATCACTCTGAGTGAAATCTGGCATTTCCACATTTTTGCGTATGGCAGAAATTCAAATACCTGTGGAGTAAAATGTCATGCTTTGAACAATTTATTTTTTTGGTCTCACGAGATATTGCTTACGTTTGTGCTTATATATACAGCACCTTTCATCAGAGGACCCTAAAACCATGTACAAACACAATCTTGTGTCTCATAACTCTGTGGTTCAGCCAGAGGAGATGTGAAGTAGACCTTCCCTCCTTTCCCCTCCCATCTCTGCCCAGCCTGAAATTGCAGAGGAAGTCAGGAATAAACTTGGGTCTAGAACCTGATGACGACTGAGGTCCTTTGGATGAAAGGAGTGCAAAAATATATCAATAATGGACTACCCCAATGTAGCTAAACACAGAAATGCACAATGGGCGGGGATTATGGAGTCTCTACTTGAAAGTCTTTCAAAGTGCTATTGAATTCAAATCCGTCATTGCTCACAGTGGTATCACCAGTGTTGAGAGTGAGGTGGCACGGTGGGTAGAGCGCTGGGCCTGGGGTCAAGAAGACCTGAGTTCAAATCCAGCCTTGGACACCTATTAACTGTGTGACCCTGGCCAAGTCACTTGACCTTTGCCAGCCTCAGTTTCCTCATTGGTAAAATGGGGATTAATAACAGCTTCTACCTCACAGGTAGTTGTGAAGATCAAATGAGGTATTTGTGAAGCGCATAGTAGATGCTATAAAAATGTTAGCTATTTTGGGGAATGTTTTAAGTGTAGCTTTGCTTGCCAAGAAGTGAGGTTTGGAGTGGGGTCTAAAGTCCTGTCTAACCATATGGTTCTGCCCTTGGCTCAATTCATCCTGAGTTTTCTATGTCCCACTGTTCCTGTTGTCTGGTTCCTGCACACGCCCTGTCTACTCAGATTAGAGTTTTATGTCATCTTTTCTGCCGATTTATTCTTAGTTCTCACAGTTGTGTGATTTTGTCCTTTGTTGGCCTCAATTTTTTCCTCCAAAATGTCTGATTTCTGGCATGTCTTTCTCCTGAATTCCAGTCCTGAAATAGGAATTGATTGGTGGGCATCTCGCCCCGGACGTCCCATAGTTATCTTAAACACTCATGACACTCATTCTGTTTTCCTGTAAGCCTGTAAGTTCTCCACATGTTGCTGTTTCTCTTGTGGGCGCCACTGTCCTCCTAGGGCCCAGCTCCAGAACCACCCTATCCACTCTGTCCCCCAAGCCTCACCTCCAACCATCTGCCAAATCTCATCTCTTCCACCACCTCACTGTCTTTTGTTTTGGTGTGCCTTCCTCGCTCCGCCATTTTCTACATCTATTTAGCCATTGTGAGTCCAGGGCTTCATCACCTCTTCCCTGGATCATTGTAGGAGCTCCTTCATTAGTGTCCTTGTTTCTGTTCTCACCCCTCCCCCATCCAGTCCTCCATAGAACTGCCAGGAAGAATCTGCCCGAGGCACAGATCCCACTGGGTCACTTCTCTGCTCAAAGGTCTTGATGCTTCTGTGATAGGACACAGGATCCTCAGCCTGACACATCCAGGCCTCTGTGGTCAGGTTCAGGCCGCTATCCCCACAATTACTTCACATGAGTCCTCTTTGTGAACTCTGCATTTCATCCAAGTACTACTGGCTGCTCCCCTCGCTTCACCTGCCAGGGTCTCCAGGCCTTTGTCCATGTTCACATGGAATCAGAGGAAGCGATACAAAGACACTCTAGAGCTCTGGAATCAATTGCATGACATGGGGAGACACTGGCCCAGGACTGCCCAACATGGCGTACCTGCGTTAAAGAAGACGCTATGGTCTATGAGCGAAGCGTGAAATGCACCAATTTAGAGCCATCTCCACTCCAAATATTCATGTGGACTGTTTGTGCCTGACCCGTCATAAAGCCTTCCCATCAGCCACAGGCAGACACGCTGTACCTTGACCCCAACATACTGATGCCACGTAGGTCCTCTTCGAAAGCAAAGGACAACAACCAGCAGGCTGAAGTTCAATCTGGCCAATAGAATGAACTCTGTCCTCACGCTTTCCTCTCAGAACCCTTATCTTCACTTGCCCTCAAGGAGTCTACTTTCCAAAGGGGGAAGAAAACACACAAAGGGGAGTTGGCAAGGGGGAAGGGTGGACTGTAGGGGTGAGGCAGCTGATGTGCTGGTGGGTCAGTCTGAAGAGGGAGCAGAGGGGCTGGGAGTGAAGTGAACATAGCGTGGGTGCCTCGTGAAAAGGTGGTCTGGGCTAGAGACTCGCAGGCAGGACAGAGGGCCTCAGGGTGGAGTGATTCTGGTCCTGTTTCCTCTATGAGCCCTTCTCCAGCCTTCCTGTTGTTAGGGCTCCCTCCTCTTTGAAATGACTTATCTCTGGACATATTTTTTTTTAGCTTTTATCTAATTTTATTTTTTTCAGTGAATAAAAATCTATTTGATTTCCTTCCTACCCCCTTAAAAGAAAAACAATCTTTGTAACAAAAATGCATAGTCAAACCAAACAAATTCCTGAATTGGTCTTGTTCAGAAAAATCTGCCTCTCAGTCTCTCCTGAGTCCATCACTCTTTGTCAGCGGTGGGCAGCATGCTTCGTCATCAGCCCCCCGGGTGTGTACATGTTATGTTCCCTCGATACAAAGTGAGTTTCCTGAGAACAAGGAGGATTTCAGTTTCCTTTGTCTCTCAGGGCCTCACCCTGTGACTTACTAGGAGAAGGTGCTTAATAAATGTTTCTTGTGGGAAGTGTTTAGGTGCGTTTCTTCCCAGTGACCAAATGCCCAGGAATAGGCCCTTGAAACCCAATGTAGAAGGAGGCAAAGCGGCACTTTCCTGTCTGTGTCTGCCCTCAAGGCAGCTGCTTCCAACTGCTACAGAGATAAAGAGAAACCCTTTTCAAAATGAAGCTGCCCCAATACACTTTCCAAGTGAAGAAGGAAAGCCGTTTTGTTTTGAGTCAATTCTTAGGCATCTTGTGGGCAGCACAGGAAAAACAAAACCTTCTTTCAAGCACATCCTCTTCATGCCTGTAATTTAAAAACTGGAATTTTCAATGAGGAAATGGCTACACGGCTGAGCCACAGCATGTATTATCTATTGTGTGCTGAACCCAGGAGCAGTGTTGGGAGGGGAAATACAAAGGAAGACAGAATTCCTGTTGTTGAGAAATTTATAGCCTAGCATGTTTCTCAGGTACTATTGTGTGAGTAGTGTTAACATCATTCTTTGCCCTAAAGAAAAGACAATTTATTTGAACGTGTAAGGAAGAGGTTTATAAAATGACTTTGGGGTGTGTGTATATCATGGACCCCTTGGGCCCCTTCCACCCTTGGGTGAAAGCTATGGACTAATTTCTCAGAATCGTGTTTATAAATGCATATAAGAAAATACACAGAATGACAAAGGAATCCAATTAGATTGAAATACAGTTATCTAGACAGAGATATAAAAAGCTAGCAGACCTCAGTTTAAGAGCCACTTCTGTAAGAGCTAATTAACCCAAACCACTTAAGCTAAAAGTTGTTTCTCACAATTACTTAATCCATTCAGACTTAATAACTTTATTCTAGAGGGTGATCATCACAAGCTATGGATGTCCATCCATCCTCAGTCAAACGTGTCCTGGTCGTTTTTATCAGGCATATTTGGAAGTCGGGGATACTTAGAAAGGAATTCTGAATGAGACTGTTAGGAGAGAATAGGACCTTGGGTCAGTAAGGGCCTCTGGGCAATTAAGAGGTGGCAGGATGGACTTCCCCTGTGTTAGTGCACAAGTTAGAGATGGACACTTGGATTTCTTTAAAGCATTATCATGACCCAGCTGTCCATTTAGCATCTTGATTAAAAGTAGGGGAAATAGAAATAACCTGACTTTGTGGGGAAGGGTGTCTGGGAATATGGTAGATTGTGCAGTGGTTAGAACACCAGCCCTGGAGTCAGGAGGATCTGAGTTCAGTGCGACCTTAGACACTTACTAGCTGTGTGACCCTGGGCAAGTTACTTAACCCTGATTGCTTCAGGGAAAAAAAAAACCCAAGCCATCAACACAGAACCTTCCTTGGGTAAATGACTTTACCCTTTCCCTTCTGTGTCTTCTTTGCCAGCATAAGCTTGGTGATCCCCCTTGGGGCCACTGTCTGGAATAAAAGACACAATCAAAGTTTTTTGAAACTATTCAGTGAAAACAAACGCTTGTAGAAAACTGGGGGTCCCAAATATTTTCTAATTTGCTCTAGTTTGAACAGATTAAAATTCTTCACTCTATCCTCACATAGCGTAAGCTCTCATCTCACCTGGGCTGGAAGCACATAGGCAACATTGAAGGAACTGGGAATGTTTAGCCTGGAGAAGAGAAGACTTGGTGGACATGGTTGTGTAGAGATGGGATTAGACTTCTTCCAGGCCCCAGGAGACAGAAAGAGGAACAATGGTAAAACCCTACATTTTAATGCAAGGAAAAATTTCCTAATAATCAGTTGTTATTGTTTAGTTATTTTCAGTTGTGTCCAACTCTTCATGACCCCATTTGGGGTTTTCTTGGCAAAGATACTGAAATGGCTTGCCATTTCCTTCTCTAGCTCATTTGACAGATGAGGAAACTGAGGCAAACAGAGTGAAGTGACTTGCTTAGGGTTATACAATAGGAAGTGTCCGAGGCCAGATCTGAAATCTGTCTTCCTGACTCCAGGCTCCGTGCCCTATCCACTGTGCTGCCTAACTGCCCCCCTAAACTCAGAGCTATGAACAAATGGAGAGGCTGACTTCCCTAGAGCCCTTTGAGGGAAGGCTGGATGGGCCACTTGTCATGGATGCCCTAGTGGAGATTCCTAAGTTAGATTAAGTGGCCTCCAAAGTGCCTTCCAGCCCTGAGACTCTGTGCAGAGGGGGTGGAATAAACATAGACTGAGATCCTTTCCTCTCATTACCCTTTTAAAACAAATACATGCACATACACATGCACATCACAATACATACATATATGTCATTCATGTATGCATATACATACATACTGTCAATATGTACATATATACAACAGGGATGCTATGCAGGCCTTCTTGGGGGGACTGCCTTCCCTTTTTACTCCAAACCCCCTAGATTATAGGTTCTCCTCCTTGGAAGCAGGAACACCAATTAAGAGGCAAGAGGCATTTTTTCTGCCCTCAGTCCAGTCTCCCAAAGCAGCACATCTCCCCGGTCCTAAAGCCACCATTAGAATATGACTGATGCATTAAGAAGCTCCTTCTACATTCACATCCATCCATCTCCTTAACTTTAGTCTGTTTTCCCTCTTACTTGACAATCCTAGCATTAACCTCAGAGACATATTGTATGATTCCCCACCACATTCTACAGGCAGTGCCGTAGTATTATCCTCTGTATAATGCTGTGTGCCTGACTGGCTGTTCAGCCACCTCAATGTTCTCCGTGAGATGCCTTTGGTTTCCATGGTCTCTCCTGTTGCCTTAGCAACAGTTGCTTCTTGTGAAAGAGGAGAGTCAAGGCAAGGACTTTTTGCTTCCTTGGCTCCTTGAAGGCCTCCTGTTTCGGCTTTTGTGGGGCCAGGCAGAAGGAGCTTCCCATTTTCTCTCTTGCCTTGGTTTGGAGCATGGCCGTGATAACTGGATCACTCACAGCCCGCTTACAGCCCTGAAGCTGGAAACAGGGAAGAAAGAGAAGATTTTATTCACTGTCCTAGCCTTCTTTAATTTGAAGGAGTTTTCCAGTGGTTTCTTTTTGTTAGGGATTCGTTTGTTCTCCTCCTTCTGTATTAATTGAAGGACTTAAATTATTATCATTATTACTATTAGCTAGAAATGTGCTTGTGTTTAAGGGGTTGAGAGGTTAAAGATCAGCAACTAGTGTTTTAGTTGATCTTGTCTAGAATATCTGGGGAAGAAAAATGAACTGAACAAGGCAGATGAAAAACATTTAAAACCAATCAGTTACTCTGGGGTTTGACTACAAGACTGAATTAATTGAAGGACTTTTAAGGCAGTACATTTACTTACTTGTCTTCACTACTAATGCTTGTAGTGTTAGGCCAGCCCTCTGTTGGCAAATGTCTTCTCTGAAGGTTTCCTATCCTAGGTAAAGTGCTCTTCAGAGGCCTCCTCATGGTGTAGACATTATCCTGGGTTCCTGAGGGATGGCGGGGCCTAACAGATGGGAATGATTTCAAGTACAGACCTGGTGATGGACTGCATTTTTTTGTGTATGTGTACTAAGCACCAGTCTCATTAAGTTTGGAGAGCCTCATCACCATGTAAACTACAGGGTAGCACAACTATTCAAGTCTGCTTCCTTGGAGAGGGGTCATGATCAGGGCCGATGCAGGCAGGACCCACAGATTCCAAATCTCAGTTTCTTAAAGTATTGGGTCTAGTTGAAGTGTTGGAACAGATCAACAGTTTTATTTCCTTGCCCAGTGATTCTGTAATTGGGTGAATCTAATCGTTTGGCGGTACTTTTAATTCTTCAGTATTCGACGATTGACCTGGATCAGACATTGTTCCAGCCCTTTCCATCGGAGATTGTATTTCAGAACTACGATGCCTGTGAAGTCTACGAAGTACCACTGATTCTTAGAAACAATGACAAAGTAAGTCTTCTCACTTAGGCATCTCAGTCTTTCCAGCCCATGTGATGAGTGTTGAAACCAGGACGGATCTTTATATTTGGCAGGGAAAGGTATGAGAAATGTATGTTTTGATTGGTATCAAGGCAGGGGGATCTAGTGCCACTTAAACTTGTAATTTAAAGTCTTACATATGACCAGTTGGGTTGGGGTTTTTTCTTTACAACTACGGAGGAATAACTAATAGAGTTTGTATAAAAATACAAATTGGAGAGTCCTTGTATTTTCTTTAATTAAAATTTCAAACTAGATTTGACAGACCATAGGGAAAGTAATAGTAAGACATTGTTAAGTTCTGCAGAATCCAACGTTGTTCTGTATTGAATAAGTTACTCATACATCTCTTACTCTGACCTCCCTCAATTTTAGATATTCTCCAAACTTTGTCTATAAGCAGGGGTTCTAAGTCTAGTGTCTATAAACTTATTCTTATTTTCTTATTTTGGTAAATGTATTTCAATATGATTGTCTTTCTTTGTAATTGTATACATTTTATTTGATACATTTGAAAATAGGCTTCCAAGAAAGGGTCCATAGGCTTTATCAGATTGTCCAAGGAGGCCAGCACACAAAAATGATTAAAAGACCCTGGTCCACAGCCAGTCAAAGAAGGCTCCTCTGTATTGTACATCCTGGGGTTTAGTCTAGCCCTGACCTTCTCTTTGTTTTTCAGAAAGGTGCTTCCTTCCCAGGCTTACTTTGTCTTCTTTAGAGTCAAATTAGACAGCATTTCAAAAGAAAATATTAAATGTCCCTGGGCTCTGCATGACACCTGGCAGAAAAGCTACAAAGAATAGAACAAGGTCAGTGCGAAGAACAAGCAAGCGTGAAAAGTAATGAGTGAAAAAAAAAAAGCACCCGAGAGATGCAAAAGTTTAGGTGTCGAGGCAGATGAGAACATTGTAAGATGGGTGAGGAGAAAGGAATTTATATATAAAGAGATGAGAGAACAAAATGAAGACGACACAAAAAGCCAAGAGCAGTGAGAAGATTTGCAGATGTATCCGGTGCAATAATTCATGAAAGGAGTCAGTGAGGCCTCTCAGAGATCAATGGGGTAATTTAGTGGCAGAAAAGGTAGACTCGGCAGAAAAGAGTAGATTTAATTTTTCGCTACAGCATTAGCAAGGGAGGATAATGGGACTGAGGCTAAAAGAGCAACTTTGAGAGGAAAAAGATACTTCAAGGAGCTCAGGGTCACATTTGGAAGCACTAGTCACAATACAAAATGCAAATGAAACCCTTGTCCTTCCAGTGAAATAGCTCTTTTTTGGGTTTGCCAACTATTTCAGTTTCTGTTAAGTAAGCATATGACTTAATAATTGTTTACACAGGCTTTATACATATATATATATATATATATGAATATATCGACATTTCTTTATCCTCTATCAATATCTATTTATCCTATTATCTGTCTGTCTACCCATCCATTTATCTAAATATCCATCCATCTATCTATCATTTATCCATCTATCTGCCTATCTATCCATCTATCATTTATCCATCTATCTGCCTATCTATCCATCCATCTAAATATCTATAATCTATCTAAATATCCATCTATCTATCCATCCATCTATCTATCTATCTATACATCCAGCTATCATTTATATGTCTGTCTGTCTATCCATCCATCCATCTATCTAAATACCTGTCATTCACCTTGAGCTAATTTCTACCTCTGCCTCATGTATCCTAAGACATAGTAAAAAGGGAACTAGCACATTTTAATTTGTTGGATTCTGGTTGAGAATTAGGAGTTTTGGGTTCCAGAAATAGCGATACGACCTTGAGCCAAACCCTTCCCTTTTTTGGGCTTTGGTTCCCTTCTCTGAGAAGTGCAAAGGTTGCACTCTATGATCTCTAAGACCCAATTCAGCTACACTAGTCTGTGGTTCCATGAATTAAATGGCTATATGAACCCTGTAAGCTCTAAGGATTCTTATTCCAACTCCCACTCTCACTGATGAGTTTCAGGTCCTCATTTCTCTCTCAGACTTCTGTGACTCTGATGCCATTGACTTGAGTCCTCCTGGAGGCACTGCTCCCCAAAATTATCAGTGGAGAATCATTTTTGGCAGGCAGTTTTAATTAGATCTTAGAGAGCTTATTTTCTAGAGTGGTATAGTAAGAACAATTGGTACGAAACATGCCCCCCCCCCAAATCTGTGACCACCTCTCCCACAAATACATAGAGTCCTGGGGAAAGTGGACTCCAGCTTAGAGAGCTCACATGGCAAAGGATTGATTTGTGTTTTGTGTTTTGTGACTGGAAGGCCTTTTCTCCTGTTCATGGGACGCTCAAGAAGTTTCCTTTAGGCATTGTGTAGTTTCTTTACCGGACTCCTTATAGAGTTATGAGTCCATTTATAGTTTGTCCTTGGCTCTCAATATAGACTCTACTATTAGTTGATGTGGTGATGCTGCTGGGACACCAGTAGGAAGGTGGGAAGTCCAGAATTTTCTGGACCCTTTGATTCTTTCAAGTCCTATTCTGATTGGGGGTGGGGAGAGGGAAGGAGAGCTGTCCAAGGCCAAAACCAAAACCTCTCCTTCTCTCCTCTTCCTTGAGGTGATTCCCCTTCAGGGCAAAGCCAAACTCATTCCAACCTCCGGAATAACCCTGCTTCTAAATTAGCTTGATAATTTTTAGATGATCCCTGGACTGTGACCATGTTTCCTTGACCTCTATAAATCCTCTTTCCCAATGTAATATCATTTCAGTACCATCAAGTACTTCTAGCAATTAGTTTAAAGCCTGTAATCCAGAGTGATTGCTTAGGCATTTTGTCACTTGCTTTAAATGGCATGTTGTTGTTCAGTTGTTTTAGTAGTGTCTGACTCTTCATGACCCCAGGTGGGATTTTCTTGGAAAAGACATTACCATTTCCTTCTCCAGCTTATTTTATAGATGAGGAAACTGAGGTAAACAGGCTAAGTGACTTGTCCAGGGTCACACAGCTAGTAAGTATCTGAGGCAGGATTTGAACTCATGTCTTCTCGACTCCAGGCCCTGTACTCTATCCACTGTGCCACCTTGCTGCCTTGAAATGGCACGGCGTAGTTTGATTCAACCAGTTAATCAACCCCAGCCTTACAGGTGCAAGTACAATAATGGCAGAGACCTTCTGGTCAACGTAACTCAAGATGAGTTGCATGATCTTTGACTCTTCTCATTTTCTTATATTTTATCTGATCAAGTTCCCATAGTTTTCAAAATACTATGAATTAAAAGAGTTCCTGGTAAAGAATCCAGGTAAAATCCTACCCTTGATCAGCGATGAAACTTCTACTCTTGATGCCAATGATGGTGGCCACTATCTCAAAGGAGTTGTTACTAAGTAATTTGGTTATGAGCACTTATTTACTTTGACATTGGCCTCCTGTCTTTGTGCTGGTTTGAAAGTGGGATTTCATAAGAGTACGAGCTCACCAAGGGCAGGACCGTTTCATTTTGATCTCTGTAGCTACAGCACATAGCACAGAGTCTGCCACATAGCAAAGGCTTAATGAATGTTGGTATAGAATGGAAGTGAATTTCATCCCATGGATGGTAATCCCTGTTTAGCTGACTAGTGTTGAGATTATGACACGTCTATCAATTATACCTACTAGTCCTAAAATACTCCCATAGTCAAAGATAATAGTCAATGATGGGCATGATTTGGAGACCTGACCCTTTGGAGATACTATTTCTTCTGATGCCTGTCCCAAGAATTTTTGAATGAGTGATACGTGGCATTGAAGCCAACTGAATGAGGTTAACACTCTAGAGACTGACTTGAACAACTTTGCTCACCATATGTCAGAGAGCCCTTGGCTACTAGAACTGGAAGAGATCTTAGAATTCATCTCTATCACCCTCTCCTCATTTTAAAATGGATGCCCAGAGACATTGAATCAGTTGTGTGAGGGTCACATATATGGTAAGGTATAATGTCAAGGCTGGAAACTCACCTGGTGAATAACTGAGCCGAGATGAAGAGGGTCTTCTGAATTTAGCCTATGCTCATCCTTTTTCAAGCCTCATTTTCCATTCATTTTCTCATATTTCTCAGAGATGCTCCATGTGTCCATAATCACCTATGTTTTCCCTGCAGATTCCAAGACTGGTGAAGATAGTTGAGGAAAGTTCCCCTTACTTCAAAATCATCAGCCCCAACGATATTTGTAATAAAGTAGCTCCAGGGGTGCCATCTACATTCCGGATCCTCTTTACTCCAGAAGAGAACAAGGTAACCTGTGCCAATCGTCCTAGAAACGGATGCCTTTGTGATTGGGTCATTCCTACTGGTGGAATGGAAAGGAAAAATAATAGCTAGCATTTTTAGAATTCTTTAAGGTTTGCAAAATGCCTTATACATATTATCATCTTTGGTCTTTCTGATAATCCCATGACCTGGGCTCTATTATGATCTCTATTTTACAAGGAAGGAAACCAAGGCCCACAGATATTAGGTGACTTGGTCAAAGTCACACAGCTAATATATTTTTCTGGCAGGATTTGATCTCAGACATTCCTAACTCCAAGTCCAGTATGCTATCCACTGCACCACCTAACTGCCTTTAAAATAAAAGCAATGTAAATAATGTTTTAAAGACTATTTTCCTAAGGAAAGAAGCTTTGAAAACCCTTTTTATGTGTTTGTGTTCTTCCATACCTCAGAATATTTTGATCTCTTGTTTAATTTTTTATTTCAAAAGTATATTTGAATATAGGGAAAGTTAGCCTACCCATCTGGTAATAACAAAATCAGAAGGGGGGAGATACTACCTTTTTGATTTATAAATATTAAATATAAATAAAAATGAAGTAATTATATGACACACCTTGACTTTTAACTCATTCTCTTCTGAAATCAGCATCTTCAAGGTATTATAAATTTTAATTGGGTTAGAAGTTTCTATTTAAGCATCATTTTATAGACTGTAAATTACAAGACATATATAGCCATATATTTGGGGAGACTAACCTTATTCACGTTACGTAGAATCCTAATCTAGAAAGGAACAGTAAGCATGAACTCTATATTCTAAACCAAGGAAGGTAGTGACTTTTATCCTAGTACAGTGGAAAGAAGACTGCGGTAGGAGATAGGATACTGAGTTCTAGTCTTGGCTTTCTGAGCTCAGTGATTTTGGGCAAATCTCCATGCATTCCATATTTTCAGTTGCTTCAGCTATTTAAAGGCAGTGAGACAGACCAGAGAATCATTTGGAATCCCTTCAAGTGCCAAGATCTATGATTCTATTAAATGCCCTGTCCAAGTACATGGCCACCATCACTGCCACCACTGTTATTATTAAAGAACATTTATTAAACTCCCATATGTGCCTATTCTAGAGACAGCTGGGGTTATGGGTAGGAGGCTGGAATTAGAGTTAGGTAGACTCATCTTTGAATCTTGTCTTTGACACTCATCAGCTGTGAGACCCTGGACAAGTCATTTAACCTCTTTATGCCTCAGGCAACTTCTCAGGAGTTACGTACTAAGCTGCACATAGGTTGTGATTTGTGTTGGTGGAAGGAGACTTCTCACCCAGAGTTTCTCTTGCTGACAGAATCACAGATCGTTGTTTACCTATTGCTATAGTTGATGCCAGTGGAAGATCTAATGCTTGTAGTAATACACCTTATGCTTGTATACTACTTTAAGGTTGACAAAATGTTTTCCCCAAATCTCTGTAAGGCACAAGTATTAGAGCCAGACTTTCCAAGTCCTTGGACTCAAAGCCTCTTTTCATTGCCACCTCTTACATAAGCAGATAGATCTTAATCAGGTATTGGAGGAAGAGATGAAGCTACTTCTTCACTACTGGGTAGGGATGGATCCGGGTCCCAGAGCAGTTGGGGGTGTTTCTTGCTGTTCTCCAAGGGATGAGCCACCTCCAGTGAAAACTGTTCAGAGCAACTTAACAATGTGCTCCCCTCTGCCTTCGGGCTTTATGACCTGAACATTGATACGAATTTAAAATACAAGAACAGACAATGTATAATATAAGAAGAGGTAAAAGGGTGAAAATCAATGACTAAGAACCTTTCCAGGTAGGTTTTTTTAATGTCAAGTTTATATCTTTTGCTTCTAAACTCTCTACTCCTTTACAGTGGTTATTGCTAAGTCATTTGTGATCCTGACTGTGGTTCCTGGGTACTTGAAATCTTTCTTTCTGGAAAAATGCTTGAGTTATTTTTTTTTCTTTGACTTGGAAGCTATAGATTTTGGCTGTAATGTTCCTGGGAGTTTTTATTCTGGGTTTTTTTCCAGGTGATGACCAGAGAATTCTTTTTATTTTTACTTTGCCTTCTGGTTCTAAAAGACCTAGGCAGTTTTTTAAAAATGATTTCTTGAAATATGATGTCTGGGCTTTTTTTTTGGTAATGGCTTTCAGGCAATCTAATGATGCTTTTTTAAAAAAAAGTTTTTATTAATGTCATTTAAAAAGTTTCCCTCAGTATAGTATCCCTCCTCCTACACAGGCAGCCATCCCATATAACAAAGAACATATTTAAAAGACAAAAAAGAAAAAAAGTAGAGGAAAAAATTGGGATAACTGATCAATACATCAAAAAAGGCAGAAAATACGTGCAATACACCATACTTGTAGTCCAGTGATTCTTAAACTCTTTCTCTCTTCAATCTGTTTCCTATATTAGTTGTTTTAGATAGGAAATACCTTAAATTCTCTCTTATTTTTCAATCTTTTGACATTTAATATTTCTGGTTGTGTCATGAAGCTATTGGCTTCTATTTGGTCCATTCCAATTTTCAAAAAATCTGTTGCTTGAAAAGCTCTCAAGGTATAGAGACCTATGGGCAGACATCAAAATCATGGGAACAGGAAGAAGCACCTATCATTCCCATCATCCTGTCTGCTAGTAGAGTTTCCCTGAAGATGCTTTCAGTGAGTCTATAAAGGATAAGCTTATTCAACTATATTTTTATTTTTTCATTCAACTATATTTTTGTTTAATTATGTTTTTATTTTTATTCAATTATAAAAAACCTGCACAATAATCTATAGAAATTAGACATAAAAGGATTTGTTGTGGTTCAGTTGTGTCCAACTCTTTGTGACCCCATTTGGGGCTTTCTTGGCAAAGATACTTTGGTGGTTTGCCATTTCCTTCTCCAGCTCATTTTCCAGTTGAGGATCTAAGTCGAACAAGTAAGTGACTTGCCCAGGGTCACAAAGTTAGTTAGTGTCTGAGGCTGGATTTGAACTTAGGAAGATGAGTCTTCCTGACTCCAGGCCTAATGCTCTGTGCACTATGGCGTCACCTAGCAGCCCCTATAAAAGGAATAGTAGTGGGACAGCTCAGTGAGTAAGCTCAGTAAGAGCTTACACAGTAATAATGGATTGATAATCACTTAGATTCATTTCTAAGGTTACTTTGAGCTGTAAGGCTGGTCACAGAAGTCAAAATAAGGCACTGGTCACTGCAAAAAAGACCGCTCAGAGCAACCGTCATCTCTCTTTTTCTTCTGACGGGGGGATACCTTTTTGGTGGAGGGTTGGGTTTCAAGAATTCTTTAAATGACCAGAAGGGAAGGTGCTTAGAGCCCTGGCAGGTGTATGTGCCATGTGCAGGCAGCACCGCGAACCAAGCTCCAGAGCTGAAGCAGAGAATGCCCTGTGCAGTGGGTTTGCTTGGACAAGGCAGTGAGATTTAAAGAGAACAGAGGGTGATGAGGGAGGCTAAACGAACCTGCCAAGGGACCTGGCATCTGTATCCAGGCACTAGAAAGAATGAGATGCTGGCGGCAGCTAGGGGGCGCTACAGTGCACAGAGCGCTGGACCTGGACTTAGGAAGCCCTGAATTCAAATCTGCCCTCACACACATACTAGCCATGAGAATCTGGGTGAGATACTTTATCTCTGTCTGCCTCAGTTTCTTCAACTGTAACATGAAGATAAAAGCATCTACCTCTCAGAGTTGTTTGTGAGGCTCAAAGGAGATAATATTTGTAAAGTGCTATTAGCATTGCCTGGCATACAGTAGGTGTTTAATAAATGCTTTCTCATTCTACCCTCCCCCTTGTAGTTTAGGTACAAAGGCAATAGCTTGGTCTAAGAGTAAAGAATCATAGATTTAGAACTTGAGATATGGCTTGATATATGGAAAGGAAAAGGAGATGGTCAGTAGACGTCTTCCCAGCTTTTTCCCTCTCAGCTCTTTAAAGATACAGAAAGAGTATGCATTGATGTGTTGTCTTTGTTCAAAGTCTGTTGTCCTGAAAGCAAGCGAGAAAGGAGCATCTTTTTTTTTTTTTTTTTTGCAGGGCACTTAGCACAGTTGTGGATGCTTATAAAATGAATAACCAGAGTGCTAACAATACCACCCTCCCCCAATATTCCTTCATACTTTGTGATCGTATATTTATTTCCCTAATTGGTCTAGACCCATAATTCTAAATCAAATGTATCAGTACGGAGATAGATGAACAAGGCCACATAAGTAGGGTTTAGTTATATTTTAAAAACAAGTCACTCTTTTCTCTAAGGCATTGTATACGAGATCCATCTATGAAATGATGGGCACTTGGGACACGGTTAGGTATTCAGAATTATTTACTGCATGTTCCTAAAGGAAAGTAATTGTGAGTTTTGTTGCTTGTAAATCAGATTGGTGAATGGAAGCAATGCGATCTTCTTTCATTATCTCTTGTGATGGAGAAAACACGCCTTCTGTTGGATAAGCATATTTCCATCAAGCAGGATTAAGAACCCTCTAGAGAATTTTTTTCTGCGTAATTACATAGTAAATAAATAGCTGAAATGCATCTTAGTTATATTGGCATCGACTTCATGAATATGAAAAGTTAATATTTCCATTGGGGCCCACTTCCAATGAGCAACTCTAGATACTGCTTTGTTCCCATGGTTCTGTTCTGCGGCTCTTTGTGGCACTGTGGACATTTTCATTCCAGAATGCAATTCCTTGTGCCCATATAGTACATATCTACTGGGAAACTTTTGATTTTAAAATAAACTAATTGAAAGTTTCATGTATTATTAATCCTTTCAGGTTTTTAAAAGGTACTGAAAGCTGTAAAGTTCCATTTCTAGGATATGAACAGGCAGGGGGAGAAGTGCCAGGGGAAACTTAACAGATTTTCCTAGTTTGGGGCAAGCTTTAAAACCTCAGCCTCATGGGGACACTGGTATTTTGTATGAAAATGAATATCTTGGTCTTGGAAGTCCACATTTGTAACTTGCAGGGTGCATTTTAAATAAAGACGGACTTTCTATGTTGTCTTTTTTTTTCTTCTTTTTGTGTTGACACCTTCAGGCCCAACTCCTGTCTTGTTAATAATAAAGGTTCACTCCAAAAAACATTTATTAAGAGCCTACTCTAAGGTGCTCTGCCAGGTGTTGGGATACAAAGACAAAAATAATCTACTGTAATAATGAAAATAAAAGCAATAACAATAATAATGACTCATTTATTGACTGACCATAGGAAAAAAAAGAATTTTGAACTATTTTTTTTCCAGTAGTGATGATGGATCAGAGTGTAGCAAGGTTGCTCTGGCCACTGTCCCAGAGAAAGCACACTCCATCTGCCCCTTGGGATTCTGGGGCACTGAGAGGACTTATAGGGGTTTTTCCATGCTGCCGTTGGCTTAAGCCCCTCAGGCTTTGCTCCCTCCCTCTCTAAATGCCAGTGACCAACAATCCAGTCCTACCAAGTTCATGGCATAACTGCCATATGAGAATTATCTCAGCTGCTGATGGGAAGAATCCTGAAAGTGTCTCACTCCTTGCTCCTCGGGGTGCTGATGCTGAACTGACTGTCAAATCCAGATTCTGGAACAGTGAGACACCTGGGTGCCCTCCTGGCCTTTCAAAACTCATAAGCAGCTTTAATCCCTTCACCCAGAAAGGAGAAGAACAAATGTAGAGGCTCATTTCACAGAGGCTCATTTCACAGGGTTACCTAACCCCAGAGGGGAGAAGGTCCCAAGGCCTCTCATTAGACAGAAGGAAGGAGTCTCACCGCCAGAGCCTTGCTGACTCAAGAATGACCCCAAAAGCCAGGCTAATGCTGACTTAATGCTTTCAAGGATGGCTCCCCCAAAAGGCTACTCCTAAGTGCGCATAGGGCACAGATTGGAGCCCCCTATATAATATCTACCAAAGCTCTGCAGTCTCTCTGAGGTGCTTCTGTCCCATGCCATTATAATTCTCCCAGAAGCAGTATCCTCAGCTTCTCCACATGAGGAGATGCTGTTCTAGGCCTCGATGGAAGCCCCAGAGCCCTGTTAAAATAGGATCATAGATTAGATCTGGAAGAGACTAGAAGTCTTCTGTCCCACTCCCAACCCATTTTATACATAAGGAAACTGAGACCCAGAGAAGTAAAATGATTTGCACAAGATCATGTAGAATTCCAACCCAGAGCCCCACTCTGGAGGGCTTGATGGAGTTGTATAGATACATATATTCATGTTTTCTTGCTCATTCCCTCTTGTAACCAACTATACATTTGTGAAATGGCTGACCAAAGCTGAGGATGCAGTTTTTAGCTACAGAACAGAGGGTAACAGAGGAATGCTATTTGATCCACATTTATTTTAGGAAAAATAAAAGTAAAACATTTTCAGAAAGTGTCACTTTCTCTCCAAATGCCCAAACTACTGGAAATATATATATTTTCCTTTATCCCCTGCTGATCTTTGCTCATCCCCATCCTCATTTACCCACCCCACATCTGGAGGATGAGATATGTAAATTGCAGCATGCCACAACTTAATAAGCCAGTCCCCTTTCAATTGGATTTTCTACACCCACATTATATTAGGATGTCCAAGATGATAATACAATTTACAATTTTTTCTGTCATCTACTAATTCAGCTTCATGGGGATTTAAATTGTCCACAATGTTAAATGCTCAGATAACAGGTGCAATACTTTCTCATTCCCTTTTCTTGTCTCTTCTTTCAAAGATTAGTTTGAAGGTTACGTGTAACGTTATTAATTTGATAATCCTTGCGCAAGTATAATATATTGTGGAAATGTGATAGTTAATGTTCAGACCACACAGCATAAATCAGGAACCTTTTTTAAAAAATAAAGTTCAAAGTAGGATTCCTCTTTAAATTGGTATTTTTCATATGAATTATTAATGAAAAACTGTTTTACCTTCATAGCAAATTGTTTCCCCAAATTATGAAAAGCACATCACGTAGGACTGAGTCTTGAGTTTAGGATTCCTGTTGAAGCTTCTTTCTTTTTCTTTAAAAAAAAACTATTGATTCATTTTGTTTTGACACAGGAGACTTCCTGACAATGTCCAACCCAAGTCCATTTCCTGGAGATGGTTAAAGCTTAAACCTTTTCTCCAATCTCTGGACAAACATCAGGCTTAATCTGGGTGGCATCTGAAATCAGACACTTCTAGAATTATGGGATGTCAGACTTAAAGGGACCTCAAAGATCATCCAATCCACCCACATCTTCAATCCCTCTCTTTTTCTGGTTTCTTCTCTACCACCTCCATGCTCAGATCTCCCCTTTCCTAGACATTCTTGATTGGACTCTGCCATATTCTCAAGGCGTACTCATCTGTGTTTCCTCCCTCACACTGCTAAACTCTTAGAGTGATCCATGGTTGCTGCCTCCACTGCCTGACCACACACCTTGGAATCTGGCTTCTGACCCAGCTACTCTCCTAAAAGGGTTATGTCAAAGGTTACCAGTTATCTCTTAATTGCTAAATCTGAGAGCCTTCTCTTAGACCTTTCCATCCTGTGCCTTCAGACATTTTTGCTCACCCTATCATCTGAGAGACTTGGTTTCCATGACACTGCTCTCTCCTACTTACTATAGGTGTTTCTAATCTTTCTTGTGTCACCCCACCCACCATGGCAATTTGGTGGTCTGTGGGCCTCTTCTTGGAATAATGTTCTTAAATAATTGAAGGAAATGGTAAATTATAGTTAGAAGTTAGTGAAAATAGAGATGTAACTTTTTCCCCATCCAAATACATTGACTCCCATCCCCTACTTGAAATTCCTTAAGCTTGGTTGTCCCCCTAAGGCTCTGTCCTGAGCTCTCGTCTTTGCTCTCCTCTCTCTCTTTGTGGTTATGTTGGCTGTCATTGAATCAATTATCCCCTTTATGCATAGGAATCCCCAAACTATATCCAGCTTAACATTTGTCCTGAATTCCATTCACTAGTCCAATATCATATGTATTAAGCATACTTCAGGTTTCCCACCCTTTCCTCTCATGTCTTTTCCAGCCATCCCTGAAATCTATTCTTCATCCTCATTTCAACTCACAGTCTCTCTACCCTCTCTTCCTAGTCTGTTCTGGCCTCATTTTCCTCCCTCCATAGTCTTAAGCCTATAGTTAAATGGTTCACTTATCTACTGTTTTCTGCCCTTGGATCTCACGTCCCTCTTCTCCACCTTGTCCTGGTGCTGCTAATGTCTTGCCAGAAGTAAACCCTGGGTTCTCCTCACAATTCACTTTCACTATTCCTACTTGAGTGCAGCTGACTGCTACTGGAGAAAATACACATTGGGCTGCATTAGAGTTAGGTTATCCAACACAACTGGGTCCTCACTGCTGCCTGGCTGAATCCTTCCACGATTGACAATGGCATACTCCCCGTAGAGGCTGTTTCAGACTTTCCCTTCTTTTCTCAAGCCTCCTACAGCCCCCTTCACCTTCCTTCTCAGAGAGAACTTAGCCTTCTGCCCTACTGAGAAAACCAAGGTCACCTGAAATGAGCTTCCTCTTCTCCCCTACTTTATACCTGAAAACCCCTCCACATCATACTTTATTGTTTCTTCCTCTGTTGCTTCATCTATGAGCAAAAGGTAGTTCTTCTTGCCAACCACAGGATTGGAAGCTTTCATCCTATTCCTTCTTAGCTCCTCCACAAGCTTGCCTCTTTTTTTAATCATTCCTTTTCTTTCATTCTCAGTCTCTTCCTATTTACTGGCTTCTTTCTTGTGGCTTACAACAAATACATCCAAGTCTTCCCTATCCTGAAAAAAAACCCCACCAAAAGCCCAAACCTTTCTCTTTGACCCTTGCCATCTCTTCAGGCTCTTATCCCTGTAATCACCTCCCTTCATAGACATTTACTTGACTCTACTTCACCATTCTGTCCTATTTCTTTTTAACCCCTTGCAATCTGGCTTGGGATTCTACCAATCAACTAAAATTATTAATTCCAAAGTTATCACTCATCTCTTAACTATTAAATTCTCTAGCCCTTTCTCTTTCCTCATCCTTTCTGTTCATATAAGTCTTTCTATGTTTTTCTGAGAGCATCCTGCTCATCATTTCTTAAAGCACAATAGTATTCCATCACAATCATATACAACAACTTGACCTCATCCTTTCTGACCACTCTGAAGTATTTGACACTGTCAACCAACCCCTCTTTCTAGATACTTTCTTCTCCTTTGGGCTCTATGTTGTTGCTTTCTCCTAGCTCTTTCATAATACATCTCATCATCCATCTGTGCAACCTCTTACTTGTGGATGTCCCTCAATACTAGTCTGTGCCTTCTCTTCTCTTCTTACACAACAATGCGCTCTCCCACTTACTGCAGGGGTTCTTAATCTTTCTTGTGTCACAGACCTCCCTGACCATCTGACAAAGACTATGGACCCCTTCTCAGAATAACATTTTTAAATAATTGAAAAAAAATGCTAAATTTCAGTTAGAGGTTAGTGAATCTTTTGAATAGCATCAGTTCACATTATCATCCCTATTTGAATGATGACCTAAATCTATATGTCCTACTCTCATCTCTCTCCTGAACCATCTGCTAAGCATTTCCACCTAAATGCCCCATCAGCATTTCAAATTCAACTTATCCAAATGGAACACAACTAAAATTGCACCCTTTACAACTACCAACTATCTCTTAATTGCTGAATCTGATGGCCCCTTCTCTGTCCTTATCTTACTTGACCTCTCTGTAGCATGTACTCACATGTATTCAAATTGGTATCATTCAAAGTTATAATTATGTAAAATATGGTAATGGGTTCCAGCCCAGTGGAAATGTACAACTGGAATTCAAATGATGCAACCACTTCAAGGGATTTATTATTCTCACTGAAAGGGACCTGGTTGTGTTGAACATTTTCTCCTCCTGAGTATTGTCTTCTCTCTTGGTTTTTGTGACACTGCTCTCTCCTGGTTTTCTTCCTACCTATTTGACCGTTTCTTCTCAGTCTCCTTTGCCACCTCATCCCCCATGTTCCATCTATTAACTAGGAATATCCTCCAAGGCTCTGTCTTGTGACCCTCTTCTTTTGTTTCTCTACGTTAGACCCTCTCTCGATGATGTCATCAATTCTCATGGGTTCAGTAATCATCTTTTTATAGATGACTTCCAGATCTGGATATCCAGTCCTAATCTCTTTCCTGAGCTCCACCCCTGAAACACCAATTGGATATGCAGTAGGCATTTCAAACTCAACACATTCAAAACTGAATTTATTGTCTTCTCTGCAAAACCACCCCCCTCTGAATTTCCCTGTTTCTGAGGAGAATCCCACTCTCCTATACAGGTACTGAATTTTGCAACTGAGGAGTCACCTTCCACCTTTTTCTCTCCTTCATTGCCCATGTCCAACCAGTTGCCAAGTCTTGTTGATTCCACCTCCACAGCATCTGTTCCATATATACATCCAGCACCCCAGTTTAGACCCTCATCACCTTCCAGTCACCTGTAAACATATGCACCCCCATCTCTCTACTCATATAGCCTCAACATGGGTCTAGACCATCATCACCTCACATCTGCATCAGTGGTGATAGGGAGCCTTTTGGTTGGTCTTCCTGGCTCATCTTTCCCTCTCTCCAATCCTTCACTCAGTTACCAATGTGATTTCCTCAAAGTCCAGGTCTGACCATGTCTCCCTCTACTCACTAAACTCTGATGTCTCCCTATTATCTCCAGGATCACAAAGAAAATGCTCTGTTTACCATTTAATGTCCTTCCCAACCTGACCCCTTCCTACCTTTCCTGCTTTACCCCCTTCCACAATCCAGCAACACTATACTGGGTGAGTCACAGCCTTTCTCCATCCCAAACCTTGAGTGAGGGTGGTGTATAGTATGTAAAGTATACAGTATATAGACAGTAGACTGGCTTTGGAGCCAGGAAGATATGGATTCAAGTCCTACCTCCAACACATGACAAATGTATAACCTAGGTAAGTCACTTTATTTCTTAATACTCTAGGTAAGATAAGTTACACCATGAGAGGCTAACCTGCACTGGTAGAGGGAGTTCCCTATACCAATTAAGTCACAGATTCATATATATATATATATATATATATATACATATATATGCATATATATGTATATGTATGTATCCTGAATATATCCTGAATGAAATTACTGTGAGTCTCAGTTAGTCATAGGATCTGGAAGGGACCTTGGAGACCACCAAGTCTACCACCACCCCCATTTTGCAGATGAATAAACTGAGGCACAGAAAAGTTGAGTGACCTGTTTAGGGTTGCACAACCAGTAAGTGACAGAGGCAAGTCCAGTGCTCTACCCCTGTGCCACCAACAGGACAATTTGTTCTGGCATTGTGTTAGCAAGGGCGATGCGGGGGAGGTGAAAGGACCTACCTGGATTGCCCTGACCTTTGCTAGCCACAGATGACTCAATTAACTGCAGGAGGTTAGGTGCCTTATCCTACTTGTAGTTTTAAAGAACAGCATTTGGCCATGCTTTTCTCCCCTTTCTTTATGAGCTGGCTTGGGATCAAACGTGTGATTCTGCTGCATGGCTCAGGTTGACTGAATTTTCACAACTATTCTCTGCTAATGTTGACTTTCACTTGCTAAAAACCCTGTGGGCTCCAAGGAGAGACCGAAATTACACCTGAGAGCACTGTTATATAAGACAAGGTTTTCAAACGTAGTAATTCGTGTTATCAGCTCTCATAATAAATGGGAGGAGGAAGAGAACTAAATCATTAAATACTTGGGCTATTTGATTACCTGAATGCACTGAAGTAAAATTCATTGACTGGGGTATTTGCTTAGCTTGCAAACTAGACAATCTTTCCTGAATTAATAATAAACTGTTAGAATAATATATGATGTCATATTACATAATCTCATATAATCATATTAAATACATAAACTCAGAGACTGGAACACATTTTTAAAACAATCGTTTAAGAAGTTTACCTTGGAGTTCTTTAGTTTATCGATGTGTGCATTGATTTTGTCCAAAGAATTTATCAGATCAAACCTCAATCTCTCTTTTCATCCCAAATTTTAAAAAAGCTTGACAGAACTCACCGGAGGATTTTTATTCAGGTCCTCAGCTGCTATCTGGTCTCCATCTACATGAGCTCTAATTTTCCCTTGTCAATATCAGGTGACCTTAACCTGGTGGATTCAGCAACTCATTTTGTCATTTGTTTCCCCCAAATCTTCAACGACCTCTTTGCAAATATATTGTAAGGACCATCAGCTAATATTTTTGTAACCATAGTATACTAGGCACTATACAGATCATGCAAAATAATTTTTGAATAATGGTGCACTTTCATTTTAGCATAACTATAATTTAGTAAAAATATTTTAAAAATTAGGAAGGTTTTGAATATAGTATCAGCAATAGAGTATGTCTATTGTCCAGGGAATGCTAGGCTAAATGTGAAGAGATGTTCACCCGGAAGATGTCGGTCACTGGGTGATGGATTCTTTGGCCATAGCAACTTGAGAAGCAGATACAAAATGTAATCCATAGCCTAACTCTTGACTGCTTGAAATTGACATTCTACAAAAGCTAGGGATTGGACTTAAAAAAAAAAAAGAAATGGATATTGGCACCATCTGACTTATCTGCTGGTTTAGGTCCTATAATCTGCTGGGCTCTCCTGGGGTCAGACATAGTCGGTGAATCCTGGGCTTCTTTTGAAGTCAACATTACCTTGAGAGAACAAACTAAACCTCGGGGCTATTGTAGATGTGCTGGGAGCCTAGATCCTCACACAGGAATATTTAATAATGTCCTGGAGGCAGCAGTCAGGCACACCTGTTGAGAGAAAAAGCTAATAATAGCCAAAGTCAGTGAGTCTAGGTTTGGTTTGCTGGATTTGATGTCTGACTTTTTAGGGTAAGAGAGAATGCAAGGAGAGCCCTGGAGAGGAGATTGAGCATCAGGGTAATATGGGAACAGAGTGTAGACACAGCTCCGCCATCCACTAGACTCCCTGTCGCCCTTGTATAGGATGCTGATGGGGGAGAGGGCTGGGGCTAGCAGCCATGCAGAGGGGCCTTTGAAGAGTTGTTTCCTTATTGTTCTCAAGGGGCTAAAATTTGTGAAACTGGATTGTTCATACAGTATTTTAGTTACAACACAAAGCAAGTCTTTAAAATTAGTTTACCAAAGAGAGCAAACATGCTCACCTACTCTAGATGAACTAATTGTGTAAATTTTTTGATTCTATTAAGGTGCTGGAAATTGAAAACCTTATTACTTTTATTTCATTTTTTATCTCTCTGAAAAATGCATCTTCCTAGGGGCTGAAGGTAGCTTCTATTACGCTTAGCCATGGTTAGATGTCGCCTCTAGACTGTTTAGTCTGGGAACAATAGCAGATTTATTTCTTGTGGGCATTGTACGAATCTTGTTTCGTCTTTGTATCTCTGTGATAGTGTCTTGTACATAGTAGATGGGGGAGGAGAACAAGCATTTATTAAGCATCTACTAGTGTGCCAGGCAGTATGCTAAATTCTTTACAAATATTATCTCATTTAATCCTAACAACAACCCTGCAAAGTGGGTGCTATTATTATTCTCATTTTTACAGTTAAGGAAGTCAAGGCAGAGGTCAAGTGACTTGCCCAGGGTCACACAGCTAGTGTCTAAAGCTGGATTTGAACTCAGGTCTTCCTGACTGGAGGCATAGCATTCTATCCACTGTATTACCTAGCGGTCAAGTGTAAGCATAAGAATTTGCTTAATAAATGTTTAATTGAATTATTATGACAACTTTTAAAAATCTTGGGACTGCATTAGCAATTTACTTTAGAAAACTAGACATTGATTTTTTTTCAACCTAAACCATTAATTTTATTTAAAAAATTTTTTTCCCAATGAACAAAAATCCATTTTTTTTTCTTCCTCCTCATTCCCCGCCCCAACTGAGGGGAAAACCCCAACAGTGAAACAAAAAAAAAATTAAGCCCCTCTGACAAGTATATATGGTCAAACAAAACAAAGTCCTGCATTAGCTATGTCCAAAAAAATCTGTGCCTCATTGGGCATCTTGAGTTCACTCCCCTATGCCAGAAGGTGGGCAGGAGGCCTTATGTCCCCTAGAATCTGGTTGGTCATTGTATTGATCAAGGCTCCTAGGTCTTTCAAAGTTGTTTGTCCTCACAATGTTCTTATTGTATAAGTGCAAAACATTAATTTAGAAGGCAAGACTTCATCTTGTCAAAAATCATGGCAAGTCTCATTTATTGTAGTGAAGCAATTTTTAGTGGGGCAGCTGGGGGTACAGTGGATAGAGAACCAGCCCTGGCAAACCACTCCAGTGTCTTTGCCAAGAAAACCCCAAAATAGGATCAAGGAGAATCAGACACAACTGAATTTTTAGTGGCAAATCAGCTTACATTTATTAAGCACTACATTTATTAAGCACTACATTTGTGCTAAGCACTGGAAAAGGAGTAGGTGGGGCTTGCACTTGGAGGGGGGGTGTCTAAAATAATCCCCTAACAATAAGTCCCTCAACTGTTGCTGTAGAATGTTTTCCTCTTTTCTGGGCTCCACACCTCAAGGCCTCCGCTGGGCTTCAGAGGTAAGCTGTGAAGATGATTAAAGCATTCGAAAATGGGACCTTTGAGGAAAGGCCTTGGAATTTCTTAGTGTGGAGAAAGAACTCAAGAACGACTTGACAAGTTTTTAAGGACATGTGGAGTGATTACTCTTAAGAATTATTACCAGCTTTTTTTCACCCACTCCCACTCCTACCCTCACCCTGTTGGACAGAATAAGAGGAAATAGACTTCAGGTGATGCTTGAGGGTGACATTAGATGTGAAGACAACTGTTCTAACAGTAAATCAACCAATCAACAAACATTTCTTAGGCCCTTAGTGTGTGGCAGACCCTGTGCTCGGCACTGACTATACAAAGAAAAAGCTGAAGCAGGCCCTCCCCTGAAGGAGCTTTCATTCTAACGGGAGAGCCAACACATGTAAATGAGCACATACCAGCTAAGTACAGAGTGGGTGAAAGGTAGTCATAGAGCAGGGAGATAAAATAGATATAAAAAAGTAAAAATAGTTAAATTTGAAATGGGTTGGGTAATGTTTCTGATGGGAAACTAGGGGGCACAGTGGATAGTGTACCAGGCAGACCTGGAGTCAGCAAGACTCATCTTCCTGAGTTCAAATCCAGCCTCAGATACTTACTAGCTGGGTGACTCTGGGCAGGCCACTTAACCCTGTTTGCCTCAGTTTCCTCATCTGTAAAATGAGCTGGAGAAGGAAATGGTGAAGCACTCCAATATCTTTGCCAAGAAAACCCCAAATGGGGTCACACAGAGTCGGACACAACTGAAAAATGACTGACCAACAACAGCAATGTTTCTAAAAGTATGGTTAGGATCTATCCATTTGGGATGGTATAGGTATAATCTTGATAGAGAGGACTAGGTATTTCCTGAGTCTATTATATGCCTGGTTTGTATTGTATCTTATATTTAATGTCACTACAAAGGAGGGTTCAGGAACCTTTTTGTTGTTGTTGTTCTTGAGGACCATTGACTCTCAGGGAAAAAAGTTAATTCGGAAATATTTATTAAGTGCCTGCTGTGTGCCAGCCACTGTGCTAAGTGCTGGGGATACAGAAAGAGGCAAAAGACAGTCCCCGCCCTCAAGAACCACAGATGTAAACATAGTTTAATCTAAGTGACTTTTTTTTAAAAAAGAGAAAGCAATACCTATAAAAGTCATGTGACTTAAAAAGTTTCGTTCATGCCTTTCATTTTTATGTCACAGTCATTCCAACGTGTACACCCGGTGCCTCATTTGACCCTAAAATGAGCTCTTTCTTGTAACAAAGTCAGGTAAGTATGATCAGCATGGCACAGTGATCAAATCTGACAGTGTTTGCGGCATTCCCCAGCTGTAGCCTCCTACCTCTGTACTGCAAGGTAGTGCTTCCACGTACCTTTCTAGTCCATGATTGGTCAATTACTCAGCATTCAGCTTGATTTTAACAGGATTTCCCCCCTTTTTACATTAAAGTTGATATTATGGTTTTGCTTATTTCAATCTGTATCTTATATTTATTCATCATAATTTGTTCAACCATTTTGATGGGCGTGCACCTAGTTTCTACATTTTGCTGCCACGCAAGTGCTACTCTGCCTATTTTGTCATATTTAGGGTCTTTCTTTCTGTCTTTGGCCTCTTTGGCGATATGAAACAATTTTGTCTTTTTTTCCACATGATTCCAAGTGGTTTTTTTCTGAATTACCTTTGAAATGAAAACAAACCAAAGAAACAAGAAGCATAAATATCTCTATGATAAGTAAACCAATAAAAATTTAAAACCCAACTTTTACTTCTCTACTATGATCAGTTTTGGAAGAGGGACCTGAGAGATGGTGAAAAAGGGAAATAAGTGAAGGCCGGTAAGAGGGATAGAATCCGAAAGAGAGAGAGAGAGATATACATATACACACACACAGAATGCCACAGAGAGAGAAAGACATAGAGAGGAACACTTAGATACATCAGACTTTCATGGAAAAACTGTTCTGCATCTTTGTAACTCTAGGCATAAGTTGGTACCCCATGGCATGGTGCTTATTCCATGGACTACATGAGATCAACCAAAGGGATAAAGCTATACCAGAGGTCAGAGTTTTCTAATCACTTCTATGGGTCCTGTGGTTTCTATGAAATCATCTTAATGCTATCACAGCCTACTGGTAGCTAGGTGGCGCCATAGTGCACAGAGTGCGGGGCGTGGAGTCAGAAGGACTCATCATCTTTCTGAGTTCAAATCTGGCCTCAGACGCTTATTAGCTGTGTGACCCTGGGCAAGTCACTTCAGCCTGTTTGCCTCAGTTCCTCATCTGTAAAATGGGCTGGAGAAGGAAATGGCAAAGTGCTCTAGTATCTTTGCCAAGAATGGGGTCACAAAGAGTCTGACACGACAAAAAATGATTCAACTCATTGCTTCTTACTAGATTAAGTTTTCAGCGACTTACAAATACCTCACGCCAGTAATATACATGAAAAGGGAGGATTTCTGGAAAACCTGAAATGAAAACCAAACCTGAGTTAGATGCTGTTTTCTTGGATAGAGTGACATCCATACTTCAAACCTACTTATTACCAAGAAAAGGATTCTTTATTCTCCTTAGCGGTCCTTTTTCATTATGGTGGTATTCTCCTTTTGTGGTATTGTTTTGTAACACTGTCGAAGAGAGAAGTGCTGAACTTGGGGTTAGGAAGACCCAAGTTCAAATCTTGCCTAAGACAAACTTGCTAGCTGTGTGGTCTCGGACAACACGCTTAGCCTCTCTTAGCTGTTTCCTCGTTTGTGAAATGGGTGTAATAATAGCGTCTGCCTCTGAGGGGTTTTGTGAGGATCAAATGAGGCATCAGGTGTAAAGTATTTTGCAAACCTTAAAGCACTATATAAATGTTAGTGATTTTATTATATTACATACTGGCCGGTTGTTTTTCAGTCATGTCTGACTCTTTGTGACCCCATTCGGGGTTTTCTTGGCAAAGATATTGGAGTGATTTGCCATTTCCTTCTCCAGTTCATTTTACAGATGAGAAAACTGAGGCAAACAAGGTTAAATGACTTGCCCAGGGTCACACAATTAGTAAGTGTCTGAGTCTGGATTTGAACTCGGGAAGGTGAGTCTTCCTGACTCCAGGCCCAGGTCTCTGTGCACTATGGTGCCGCCCAGCTGCCCCTTTTATCACACAAGTTTACATAAAGGATGAATTTGTCCAGAGCATCTTAGTCACGTTGATTGGGAAAGACACAACGGAAACTCATCTCTTTGAGCTGAATGGCTCTTCTCCTTGACAAAGCCCAGAGTGCAGATGGTGCTCTGCACTGAACAGGTGCCGTGCTCTGGTTAGATAAAGCAGATTCTACTAAGTCGTTCTATGAAATGCGTGATAAAAAGCCAGGCCACCCCTCTGCCCCTCATGACTTGGGGCCTGTAGGCTCCTGGCTGATGAGTCCTCTTTTTCCTCCTAGGATTATTCCCATGTGCTGACCTGTGTTACTGAAAGAGAAAAGTTCATCGTGCCCATTAAGGCTCGAGGGGCTCGAGCCATTCTCGATTTTCCTGATGAGCTGAACTTTGGCGTTTGTCCTGTCAAATACAGCACCCAGAAGGTTCTGCTGGTACGGAATATTGGCAACAGGGAGGCCGTGTTCCACATCCAGATTGGAAGGTAGGCACTCTGTGGCCCTGGCTGTGATTGATTACAGCTCCACACCGAGATGCAGTCAGCACCCCTAGTCTGCTAGCAGAGCAATACATATTGAATTGCTTCCTTACAAATTTTAATTAGCCATTTCTCCCAGCCTCCTCAAGTAGGGCAGAATGAATAATCTCTCTCTCTCTCTCTCTCTCTCCCCTCTTGTCTCTGTCTCTCTGTCTCTGTCTCTCTCCCTCTCTCCCTCTCTCTCTCTCTCTCCCCTCTTGTCTCAGTCTCTCTGTTTCTGTCTCTCTGTCTCTGTCTCTCTGTCTCTGTCTGTCTGTCTGTCTCTCTCTCCCTACCTTTCTCCCTCTCCCTTCAGAGGGAATTAAGGTGTAAAGGAAGTCACTCAGCATGCTATTCAGAAAACTAGGATGACAGTTCAAAGACTAGTGTCTTCCATGCATTCTTTGTCCATTTAATCATACTGCCTTGGCCTCACTGGTGGGCAAGGCTTCTGTTCTTGAAAAGCAAGAGCGTGATGTTTACAGGTAGACGGGACCTTTGAGACCACCCACGAGCTAGACTGACGTAGCATTTTAAGGTTTGCAAAGTGATTTACACGTGTTAACTCGCTGGCTCCCAGTCCAAACCCCTCGTTTTACATATGAGGAAACTGAGGCAGGCAGAAGGTAAGTGACTTACCCAGTCATATAGGAAATAGCAGAAGTGAGATTTTCTCTGCCCTGCCTCCATTTGGATGCCCCCTTCCCCAAGTGGTGGTGAATCTGGCACAGTACGCAGACCACTGGATATGGAGCCAGAAAGACCTGGGCTCAATCCCTGCCTTAGATACTTCCTGGCTGTGTGACCCTGAGTAAATCACTTAACCTCTGTCTCAACTTCCTCATCTGTAAAATGGGGATAATAATAGCACCTACCACCAGGGTTATTGTGAGGATTGCATGAGATAATATTCATAAAGCACTTAGCAAACCTTAAAAGTCCTAGGTACATGCTAGCTGCTATTATTATTTTTTATTGTTGTTGTTGCTGCCTATTGATCTTGACCCATCATTTTGTAACCTGGTCTTAGGCAGTTTAATTGTTAAAAATAAAATCAGTCAGCAAATATTTGCCAAAAATGTGCCATGAGAGACACTGTGTTGAGTGCTGTGGGGGAGCCAGCAAGTTGGTGACATGGCTCTTCTCCTTAAGGAGTTCACCTTATAGTTGTATTATCTTGCAGCCTACGGCGCTGTGGGTGCCAAAGTAGCTGTGAGATGGAGCCTGGTTCAGGAGTTTAGCTTCAGGATGAAAAGCCCTTTATGGTGAAGGTTGGTGTGGAGGACAGGGAGGATTGGGAGAGCTAGAAAGCCCTGAGGAAGGTGCTGTGGGCAGGGTGACCACTAGTGTGGACATGAAGAACTGGGGGCCTCCATCCTCCCTTTCCTCTCTATTTAGCGATCTAAGGTTGCTTTCTTGGGGACAGGAGAAAGCCAAGGGGAGACTCTACCATGGCTGCCTGTGCCCCATATACACGGAGAAGCTGCCAGCCCCTGCAGTGGCCGCCGCCTGGACTCCACGCTTCGGACCATCACACTTCATCACGTGGTTGGAGGTGGGAGGGTGGGACACGGGAGGCTCTTGGTTGCGTTTTCTGGCCGCGCCCCTTCCAGTCTTGGAAGCAGCTCTGTGCTTCGGGAAGCTCCGTCATCCTCAGATTTGTTCTTTCAGAGCTCACAGAGGAGCCATTCTTCTTCGCTCTAGGAATCAGTGTCTGTTGGTCACCTTCCAAGTGATGTGGATTTGAACCCATTGCCCTCTAGAAATAGGAACAAAGTGGGACTCAAGCTAAATATGGAACAGTGCTGCACTCTTCAGCCTTTCCAACTTTAAATATAACTGTAAAGGGTATCACTCAGTCAACAAGCATTTATTAGGTTCCTACTGTGTACCGGAATGAAGAGAGGAAAAAAAAAGGGGGCGGGGAGTTCTGCATGACACCAAGTTCCTGGTCAATGCCAAGTTCTTCTCCTGGAGAAAGGGGAAGACTTGTGTTAGATAACATCAACTTCTTGGATCTGGTCTTCTGGAAGGAAGAAGTTGAAGCCTGTGGCCCTGGAGCTGAAAGAACCACCGGGACCTAAGACCCAAGGTTCCAGAGCAAAACTGGATCTCGCCTTAACTAGCATTGTCTCTTGTCCCACTGCCACTAATGGCATACCTTTGGGCAAGTTGTCCGACTTGAGTCCGGCAAGACTCCATGAGTCTTCATTCCCTCATCAGTAGAGGGAGGCGGGGTGACTGGACAGTCTCTTGAGAGCTATGAGCCTGTGAGTTATTCAGACCAGTCAGGTCAAATGGAAGGGAAATGTTGAGGCTCGAGCAGTACCAGAATGCCTCTGAAAATCTTAGGGTCTCCCTACGCACTTGGAGGAAGGTGAGGAATTGATTCTCTAGGCGCCCCAAGCACAAAATTCTCTTTGGATGGAGTCCTAAACCTTAGCCCTGAGTCTGGAGGACTACACGGTTTCCTGGGAAAGTGTGGGGCCGGTTGGATGAGGTCTTCTGACACCAGCACCGAGACACTTTCTGTTATTCCTGGTGAAGTGGGGAAGGATGATGACAGGCCTGATCGGTTTACCATGAGTTAGGGAGGACACATCCTCTCCCATTACTTAAAATAAATGTGGTGTACCACAAACCACAGGCTTCTCAAAATGTACCTTCATTTGAAATGTTTCACCAGGAGAAACAGGTTCGCAATGAGTTTGGAAAAGAAGTGCGCACAATATACCTAATCTGGAATTAATGCTAAGGCAAATCTTTAAGAAGCCAGAAGGATTAAACTTCCATATATAGACACAGCCAAAATATTTGTTTCATAGATTTAATGGTTAGGTTACCAAGGAGGTCAGCCTAAGACTATCTTATTCTCTCTCTCTCTCTCTCTCTCTCCCTCTCTCCCTCTCTCTCCCTCTCCCTCTCGTTCATATGAATAAACCTCCTTTAGTTTAGATGTCAGTCAACAAGCATTATATTAAGTGTTTAATATGTGCTGGACTCTGTAGTAAACTCTAGGGACATGAATATAACCCTTCTGGCAAGGGATTGGCTGGCCACAAAAACCCTGGGATTTGTAGTTTTTGCAAGTTTGAGAAGAAAGGAAAGTAAGTCAAGATGAGGCCTCAGATGGGAAGGCAAAGATTTTCACATACAGGGTGGAAGAGCTTGGGACTCTAGAGGAGGACAAGGAGAGGTAAGGGAAAGTTTGCCGTCATCCAATGGCCACAGTCTGTGTGTGTGTGCCTCATCTGCAGACCACAAGAGATGACTTCTAAATGGACAAGCAGAGAGGCCTGTGACTGTTTGCTTGTTTGTTTATAATCTCGGGCACTGACTACTCTAGAAGTGACAAAATCTCTCCATGAGGAACCTGGTTCCTATTCTGCCCCTGCCTTTCACTTAGTTGGGGTTTTAAGAGTATTTTAGATTTAAAGATTTAACATTATTTAAAAGATTTAATTATTTAATATTATTAATTTATTATTGACATTATTACATATTAATAATACTGTTTAATATTACTGATATATTATTTAAAAGATTTAATATTATTTCTTATAAACACTTGTGTTGGACTTGTCTTTATATTGCCCGGTATCCATTTGTTTGTGGTAGGGAGGATATGGTGGGAGCCAAATAAGAGAAGGACCTTTCCTAATGGAAGGCACATTGTTAGACAGTTTGACTCTAACTGGGATGTAAGCACAAGCCATTTCATAACTATCCTTCCAAGGACATGATGACTACCCAGGCAGGCCACCTTTTGTAAATCTGTCCCTAGACATGAGCCTGAGAGTAACCGGATGTTAGACAAACTAAGCCACCGTCCTTGCCTTTAAGGAGCTCACACTCTGGTGGTGGCAATGACCTTCAAACAAACAACTATGGATGTACCAGATGTGATTTCAGAGGGAAGAAGAGAGAGAGGGCAGGTCAGGAAAAGCTTTACATGCCAAATGGGTGTGTGTGTGTGTGTGTGTGTGTGTGTGGTGTGGCATTATCAGACTTGGGCTTTAGGAAAATCATTTGGCGGTTTTGCAGAAGGAAAGATTGGAGGGGGGGGGCAGATCCATTAGAAGGCTATTACAGTTGCTCCTAAGGGAGGTGACGGGGCCTAAGCTGGGGCGTCGTCATGTGAAGGGAGAGAATGACAGAATGAGCTGGGTTGAGGAAATAGCAATAACAAAGACTTGGCGGCTGGTCATTTATGTAAAGTAAGTGACACTAGCCTGGCCAATGTGGGTTTTCTGGAGGACGATGGGACCCTCAGTAGGGACAGGGAAAACTGGAAGAGGAGAATGTTGGGGAAAAAGTGATCTTTGTTTTAGACATTTGAATTTGAGATGCCAATGGGATATCCAGTGTGAAATGTCCAGTACAATAAAGGATGTCCAATACAATGCAATTAGTGTCCAATGCAGTTATCAATAAAGGATTGTAGTTCAGGAGGGAGATCAGATATATAGATCGAGGAGTTATCTGCATAGAGATGATAAATGAACCCACGGGCACTATTGAGGCTATGCAGTGAGAGAATGTAGAGAGAGGATGATAAAGGAACTTATTACCCACGTCCTATGTGCCAAATGCTTTGCTAAGCACTGGGGATACAAAAGCAAAGACAATCCATGCCAGGAAGGAGCTTCCATTAGGGTGTCAGTTCATTGGGTGTGGGGATTGTTTCATTCTTTGCACTGTCCAGCACCTTAGCATAGTGCTTAGAACATGGCAAATGCTTAATAAATACTCTATTGGTTGATTAGTTATAATGGGGGAGACCCCACGCATGGGGGAGTGATGGCCAGGAAGAGGGTACTTTGGTACCAAAAGTTATAGGGATAGTGAGAATATTTGGGGGCAATATATTGACACACCCCATATAGAACAATGGGGGAGTTGATTTGATCATCATTTCACAACTGGAAAGAGACTGATGGGGAGCAAAGGATATATTCCAGACAATAATGTAGTGCAGGAGATGTCCGGAGAGTAGGGAATGAAGTGAAACATGTGAGGGCTCTTGTGAAGTAGTGGACTAGGAGAGGCAGTCAGCAGTCAGGACAGCCTGGCCTCAGGATGCAAGTTCTAGAGATGGAGAAGGCCTAGGATGGAGCCTTGGGATCAATGGAGAGTTTGAGGGAATTGCACGGATGAATAGTCAGCAAAGGAGGCTAACAGCTAGATAAGAGTAGAAACAAGAGAGGGCAGTGTCACGAAAACCCAGAGAGGAATCAATTTCCAGGACAAGAGAGTATTTAGCAGTTTCAAATGCTACAGAGGGGTCAAGAAGGATGAAGTTTGGGAAAGACCATTAAGATTTGGCAATTAAGAGATTATTGAAGAACAGGTTTCATGGAGTGATAAGCTCAGAAGTCAGATTGCAGAGGGTTAGAAGAAAGAGGGAGGAGAGAAAGTGGAAGCAACATATATAAGCAACTTTTTCATAGTTTGGCTAGGAAAGGGAGAAGAAATATAGAACAATTGCTAACAGGGATGGTAGGACCTAGTGAGTTTTTTTCTTTAAGGGTGATGGAGACTTAGGTGTGTTTACAGGTAGCAGGGAAGGAATCAGTAGATAGGGAGAGATTGAAGATGAGTGAGATAGAGGATGATGGAAGGGACAATCTCCTAGAGATGAGAGAGGATAGGATCAAGAATACATATAGAAGAGTTGGTAAGAATGACCACTTCTCCATCAGAGACTAGAGTAAAGGAGAAGAGTGATGGATGATGCCAAGGGATTGTGATTTCAGGAGAAGGTCAGAAGAGGGAACTCATGGCTAATGACCTCAATTTTCTTAGTAGAGTAAGAGATGAGGTAGTTAGCTGGGAAGAGGTTTGCAACAGCCACAGAAATCAGTTGGGATAAAGAATTAAGTAGAATTGCCTTGCTTTAGTGAGGGTCCAGTTGAAATTAGAATAACAAGTTTGTAATGGACCTATAAAAAAGAGAAACACTGAATGCATGATTTATAAACTATGATACTATAAAGTAGTAAACAAAGCAAACAATATGGAGCTAAATGAAGACTTAATAATGACATCTTAAATAATGAGTCAATCAAATAGCAAATCATCAAAACAATAGAATGAAAATGTTGAGACAACATAAAATTTCTGGGATTCAACTAAAACATTCCACAGAAAATTTATATCTCTGAGAAGTTGTCCAGAAGCATATTTTTATTATTTAAATAATTTGGTTCATGACTGACATTACTTGATTTCTATTTGTAGTAAAGTCTCTTAAGACCTTGTGATAGGTTACTGGTATTGTTCTTTATTTAGCCTTATGGCTTGGGTTAAAACAAAGATCTGGGTTAGGGAATTTACAGGAAAGGGTGCTTGGGAAGCTGGTACAAACAAGAGCTTCATTATTATGCAAGCAGGCAAAAAGCAAACTAAGACCCCTGGAGGTTAAGCAACTTGCCCAAGGTTGCATAAGCGTCAAGCATTAGAATGGAACATTTGAAGCCAGATCCTCTGACTATGGAGCCAGTGTTGTTTCCACTGGTCTATGCTGCCAAAATCCAATAAACTACCTGACCCATATGGTTGATCAATAGGAATGCCCCTTTTAAAAAATACAATCTAGCAACAATTTCCCAGAGACCCATGAGCAGCTGAGGTTGTACAAGCCATAGAGGAATTCCTTAAGCAATCCAGAGTGTCAATGAGACTGACCAAGAGATTAAGCAGAGCATCTGGATCTGATCCCAGATTTAGAGGAGCTGCATTTTCTTGGTCACAAATGCCACCAATGTCTCAGAACTGTGTTTCGCTCAGTTACCCAATAAAGCTGCCCTTGCGGGGGAGCATTTTGCCTTTGTTTGGCCCTGTTTTTGACTTTCAGGGTCCAGAATGAATGACTGAATGAATAAAGCATTCAGTAAGTACTTAATATGTACACAGCACTGTCAATACAAGTGCAAAGTAAGACAGCCTTGCACTCAAAGAGCTACCATTCTAATGGAGGAGACAGCACAGATGGAAGGTTCCAGCTGCAAGTCAGATGGAAAGATTCCATTGACCTTAGGATCCAGCAGCAGCAGATGGTCATTTCAGAGCGTTCATGTCATTTCCTTTTCTGAAATGGAACCACTTGACAGAGTCATGGACTCCAGTGGCAAGAATCCTCCTTTCTGGGTCTTGAGTAGTGGTGACTACAGCACTTGTAGGAGCAGCTTCCAGTCTGCATCTCCATAGATGCTTCTCAGGATGATGGCTGAGGGCGCTTGTCTGGAAACAATGCTATTCCACAATCTCTTTGGTTCAGGGTCCTGAACTGTTTCCATCAGGATCTGAGGGGAGAAGATGGTCAAAGTGGTGGTAGTGGTGATGTGATTTCCTTGGCACATGCTGCCTCCTGTCTTTTCCTTAGGGTTCTAGCTGATTCATTTAGGCTTGCTTGCCTACCTCATGTGTGATAATTGGTTGGCAGTTGATGAGGATGGTTGGCCCTTTCTCCACAGGAGCAAAATGCTACCTCCCTGCATTTGGAATACTGGTGCAATGAAGACTTACCTGATTGTCCTTCCTCTGAAGCTTCCCCTAGTTACCTTGTTAACAGACAGCCTCTAAGTACTCCAAATAACTGCATGTCATTGTGCACTAACCCACTGACCCTCAGTTCTATTGGAAACAAGATAGAATGGATCTCACCAACTGGGACCCTTTTGGAGTATATGCTAATCTGACTCAGCATGGGTCTGATTTCCATCACTAAAGCCATTGCTTTGAAGCCTTAGTGAATGTATTCAGATCTTTTGCATCATAGAGACATTAAGAGGGAATGAGTGGAAATCCTTGCCCATTCTGACATCTTAAAAAATGCACAGCTATGTGATCTTGGAGCTTACCACTATCACTATCTAAAATTCTCTTTAGGGAACATCATCTGGAATACTATGAATCTTGACATTGCCAATTATTGAACATATATGAAATTTTTAACAGTAATAAAATAATAAGAAACAGATCCTAAAGGAAAATGGGAGGAGTAAAATTTAAAGAGATGAGGAGAAATTCTAAACATTTGAATCACTCTGCACCCAATTCTACTGTGCCTTTTGTTTTTGCTGAATTTCTGACCCAAAGGAGTTTAGGATATTTTTAGTATGGCCCTATGTGTGTTCAGGACTTTTTTTTCTTCATAGAGCAAGAATGCTGATAAGGCATGCCATGATCTTTTTGGACCCAGATATTTGCAGACACCAGTAAGAGATGAGATCAGGTTTGGGTGTCGTGCAGAGTTCAGAATCCTTCTCAAAGTACTGTGTCTGTCAAACTTTAGCAGATCAAAAGGATTCTCAATATAATTAGAAAAAACTCTGAGGCTTGTTGTTTTTCAATCTTATTAGAAAGTATTGATTAAGATAGAGGAGAACTAGTTATGGGAAAAATATAGAAAGGATTTGGAGAAAAGTATTCTGACCATGACTTTTTTTTTAATTTTATTTTGGCTAGCTAGGCAATGGGGTAAAGTGCCCAGCGTCACACAGCTATTAAGTGTCAAGTATCTGAGGTCGGATTCGAACTCAGGTCCTCCTGACTCCAGGGCTAGTGCTCTATCCACTGTGCCACCTAGCTGCCCCCAGGAGAAAAGTATTCTAAACTGTATAGCCTATATTTTTGTTTAAAAACAAAGCAATTTTGGATTCTATTCTACTCACTCTTGACAAACAATGAAATCTTGAAATAAAGTTGGCATTTTCACTTATTCATTTTAGCCACCATTCAGAATTAATGGAATTTGGCACTAAATAATTTAAGAACTGATATAGCTCAAAGACAAATGTCACAGAATCTCAGAATTGGAAGAAAGCCTGAGGTCATCTAGTTCAATTTCTGCCTGAATGATCAGCCACTCTGTAGGGTCCTCAACAAATAGTCTTTGAGGCTTTGCTTAAAGCCTACCAGTGAAAAAAACATTACCTTCTAATTTTTGGATAGTTCTAATGGTTAAATTTTACCCAACCTATATTTGCCATGGCAATGTCCATGTATTGTTCCTATTCTGCTTTTTGAGGCCAAACAAAACAATAGACCTTTAAATACTTAAAAGCATCTCTCATGTCACTCCCTAAGTCTTCTGTTCTTCAGTAGAAACACCCTCATTTCCTTCAGCTGATTCTTATTCAGTATGATCTCAAAACCCTTTGCCTGGTCACTCTCCACATAGCAAGCATAGCCTTCCAAAAATGTGGTGCCCGGGACAGAACATAACCCTCCAGATGTAGTGGGAGCAGTGTAGAGTATAACTGATCAATGACATTCCTGGTTCTGGCCCCTATAACTCCCTAAAGGGGATTTGCCCTCCATATCACACTATTGACTCATTCCGAGTTTGCTCTCCTCTAAAATGCCCAGATATTTTTTCAGATGAATGGCTGTTCGGTTATATGTCTTCCCAACTTGTACTTGCAAAATTGATTTTGAACCCGTGAAGACTTTAAAAAAATGCCTATTAAAGTTCTTATTGGATTCAGTTCAATATCCTACCTTGTCATCATCTCTTTGGATCCTTACTTTATCATCCAACATGTTATCTGGCTTTGTGTCATTTGCAAATTTAGTAGGTATAGCATTTGTGCCTTTATCTTTCATTGATAAACATATTGAACAGTTTCAGTTCAAGCACAGACCTCTGGAACAGTATAGCAGAACCCTTCTTTCAAGATAACATAGAACCGTTAATAGTTTCTCTTGGAGTCCAGTCATTCAGTTAGTTCTGAATCCAGCTGTCCTGTTGTCCAGCTCCCATCTCTCCGTCTTACTTACACAAGACTAGCATATCAGAGACTCTGTTAAATTCTTTATTAAAATTGAGGTAAATGCTGTCTACAGCATTCCTCTGGTCTACCTAAAATCCTCCTAAAGAGAAATAATGTTAGTCTGGCATGGGTTGTACTTCATAGAGCCATGCTGGCTCTTTGTTATCTCTGCTTTATTTTCTAGGTGTTATTCACCATAATATGACTAGATTTTACATTCAAAATATTTGCCAGAAATAAATGTCAAGTTTACTGGCCTGGAGTTTGCAGACTCTGTTCCCATTTTTAAAAATTGAGACAGTGTTTACCTGTCTATAGTATTGTCACACTTCTACCATTTTCTATAATTTTTCAAAGATCTTTGAATTGGACTCAATAATCATGCTTGCCTATTCTTTCAGTAAACAGTGTGGCCCAATGGATAAAACTCTGGGTTTGAAGTCAGGAAGAGCTGGGTTTGACTCCTTCCTAAGACTCTGAATAGTTATGTGACCCTGGCAAAGTCGCTTATCTTCTCTCAGTCCTCATCTATAATAAAAACACCTATCTCACAGGACTGTTTCAAAAGAGATAACATAAGTGAAATGTTTTGTTAATATTAAAACACTGTATTGGAACTATGCCCCCAAAGCTATTAAAATGTGTGCAACCATTGATCCAGCAATAATACTCCAAAGAGATAAAAGAAATAGGAAAAAGACACATGTGCAAAATATCAATAGCAGTTTTTTTGGTGGTGGCAAAGAATTGGAAATTGAGGGGATGCTCATCAATTGGGAAATGGCTGAAAAGTGATGGTGTGTGAATGTGATGGAATAATATCATGCTCTATGAACTGATGAAGGGGAAGGTTTTACAAAAGTCTGAAAAGACATGTCTGAATTGATGCAGAGTGAAGTGAGCCGAACCAGGAGAACATTGTACACAGTAATAGCAATATTGTACGATGATTTTATGATTATATGATGAATAGTTTAGCTATTCTCAGCAATACAATGATCTAAGACAATTCCATAGGTCTTATGATGAAAGGTGCTGTCCATCTCCATGGAAAGAACTGGTAGAGTCTGAATGCAGATCAAAGGTATTTTTTCTTTACTTTCTTTATTTTTCTTGGGTTTTCTTTTTTGTCTGTACTTTCTTTCACAGAATGACTTACATAGAAATGTGTTTTGCATGACAGCATATGCATAACCTATGTCAAATTGCTTGCCTTCTCAACAAAAGGGAGAAGGGAGGGAGGAAGAGAATTTGAAACTCAAACTTTGGAGAAAAAAAGAATGTTAAAATTGTTTGTACATGTAATTGGAAAAAATAAAATATTAAATAAGATTAATATATATGTATACACATATAATTTGTATATATTCCTTTTTTCATGTCCTCTATATAGGCATTGCTAATACAGGAATTTGTTTTCCTTGACTATACATGTCTTTAATGAGTTTTGTTTTTCTTCCTTTCTCAATGGGTGAGGGAAATGGAAATAGGAAAGAACTATTGTCTAGCCATACCTCCCCTGTCCTCTATTGAGAAGTTGATTTGTGACTCTGAAGTATAATTAATGCTTTTGTTGCTTTTGCATTTTGTCTTTTTTGACTTAGTCAATCTCTCCAGTCAGTCAAGACTTTTTGGAAGATTTTTTTTGACCTTTTTTGTGGTTCAGGACTGTTCTATTTTTTCTGTCATATCTTCAGGGCCTAGAACAGTGACTGCCACAAGGCAGGTGCTGAATAAATGCATTTTCAATGAGCAGTCATCTCGCTTTTGTTGGGAGATTTTCAGTGAGGGGTCAGGGTCAGGGTCAGGGTTAGGGTCAGGGTCAGGGTCAGGGTTCCCCCCAAGAAAGACTCATGCAGCGCCATTTGTTGGGGAGTTCATCCTGACGTTGAATCTCACTCTGCCCTCTGGCAAATTCCACCCGTTACTCCTAGTTCTCCCCTTGGGGGCCACAGAGAATAAGTCTGTTGTCATCTACCACCTGACTCTTTGAGATGAAAACTGTGTCATTTCCAGTACAGACACTCTTACCAATGTCATCTTAATGGCTATCTCTGCTTCCCCAAACAGCACAGTGATTTTGTGGTGATGATTTCACTATCACCTTTGAGGAGAATAGATCACTGTAGAAACACTGGAAAAATGTCTTCCTTCCTGCCTTCCTTCCTCCCTCCCTCCCTCCCTCCTTTTCTCCTTCCCTCCCTTCCTTGCTTCCTTTTCCATCATATCTTTTGCAACCCTCCACTGTGCCTTCCTTCACATTGAGATCGCTGAATATCATCTGGGTACATCTTGACTTAGTTTGGAGAATCTTGCCAAGCTCTTAATAGACCTCCTTCTCCTGCTTCTCCTCTTCTTCTTCTTCTTCCTCTTCTTCTTCCTCTTCCTCTTCCTCCTCCTCCTCCTCCTTCTCCTACTTCTTCTCCTCCTCCTCCTCCTCTTCTTCTTCTTCTTCTTCTTCTTCTGTTGATGTATAAGAAGTGGTTACCTTCCTTGGCAATCTTTTTGTTTATACTAGTCACGAACCCAGCAGGGAAGGTTGACCAGGTATCCCATGACTATTCCCATGGCATGATGTGTCTTACTGCTTATTTGCATATGCAATTTCAACTCCTTTATTTGTCTCTCCAAAGGAACTTGGTAAACCTCCTTCCAATATGTCCTAGTTTTTCATTGTGAAAAATCAATCAGTGATGTTGTGGTTAAGTTCCTACAATAGTCTATGTGCTCATTGATAATTGGACAAACACTGTCATATTTATATTTGCATTAGTCAAATTTATTCTTCTACACAGGAGGAGAATGGTGTGATACTCAGCACTACAATGCCTGTGGAAGTAGAAAGAGCTTCCCAAACCTGATGGCCATTTTAGCTTCCCCTTTTCATGCATTGTGACTGTCAAAGAATTCATCCCTTTTGGTCACCCACTGATGATGAGTTTCTTCTTGCTTAGCTATGCTGGTACATGGACAGAAGACATTCCATGTCACCAGGACTTTATGGAAAGCCTTTATAGCTAGCTTGCACTTCCTTGGCATAACTAATCAAACCCAGGGTCACCTCCATGCTATGAGAAGGCATGAGAGTAAGATTTTTATGGAGATGACACCAGCAATTCCTAAATCATATGCCTATTTCTCATCTCTATTAGATCTCTAACAATAAACTCATCTCTATGAAATTATTATCAAAGATATTATGGGAAGATGGTGGCATGTTAGGGTCTGGAGGACACTAGTTCTCCCATAAACACCACAAGGTACTCTGAAAATGCATCAGAAGGAACAATGACAAAGCCAAAGATAATCTGCTATAAACTCTTCTACCCAGTCGAAGACTGCCCCCAAAAGGTTGCTGGAATGCTACAGAATCATGAAGCAGAGATAAGAGAATGATGAATTATTAGGAGGATAATTGATGAGAGTAGAGGGGGAGAAGAGGCAGACTTTCACAGACAACTTCTTACAATGGAACACATCTTCATAGTCAACAAACAACTAGAACACATATAGAGAAAACACATTTCACTTTGTTTATTGTTTTTTGATGACAAAAAGAAATATCTGACTAGGTAGAACAAAATACAACCTTAAAGCCACTACTCCAACAAGGTACCTCCCATGTATATGTTGATGTCTCATAAGATTCTGTGATCAGAGATAATCACAGAGATAATTTTTTCACTAATTCCTTGATTATCAAAATTAAGTGAGGCATATACAGTAGGAAGTTAAGACACTCCCTGTGTACACTATCGCTGCCTTACAGAATGTCCTGTGCAAAATCCAAATGGAAAAGGGATACTATATAGTTCTCAAATATTCCAGATGCTCTCATTTGCAAATGATGCACAGAAGCTTAAAAGAGGCCATCCTCAAAATTCAGTCAGGAAAAGTCACATGAATAAAGAGTGCTGATGGCCCTAACTGTGGCATGCAGTTGCATGGAAAATCCATGGAATTACTCCTTCACTACTATATCTTAGACAGGCACCGTACACATGGACCATGGGCGTAGAATTCCACAGAAGAAAAGAGTGTGCAAAAGGGGATTTGAGAAATTGTAGAATCTTTAGCAATCCCAAGCTGCTCCCTGATACACAAACTCTCCCCTCCTTTTAATACCAGTATTATCTTACAGTGATGACATGTAATTGATCTTCTTCTCTGAAGAATTAGAACTCCAAGTGACACAAAAGGCAGGAGAAAGATCCATGGAGACCATAAACAGATTGCAGTATATTACTTCTGTGTGTCAGAAGTATCCCCAATCACCACTCAAGAGTCCAACAATCAGAAATGAAGTTTTCCTATAGCTGGAGTGAGGGATAGTGGATGGACGGCTCCAGCTCTGAAGGGCTGCATTACTAGTTATAAAGTGTTAGAAGACCTAGAGGAAGGTGTGTTGAATGGACCCTTGGTGGAGGATTCCTGGATAGAACCTTCATGGGTGAGAATTATAGAGGAGAAAGGGGTCATTTGTAATCTGTGCCATAAGAGGAGATAGCTCTGTCCATGAAATCACAGTACTACTGAAGGACCTAAGTGAGCATAACAGGAATTTTTATATAAAGGAGTTTTAACAAAACCACCAATCACTCAATAAACATTTATTAAAAAAATATACTCAATGTCTACCTGAATGTAAATGAAAATGACTCTAAAAGGCAGCCAAATTCAGATGAATTTTAAAGGCCAGTCTTGGTCCTTGAGAATAGATGAAGAAATATACTTATATCCCCTCTCAGGAGTAGAGAGTTGGGAAATAATGGTGTAGAATGGGATCTAAGCTTACTGACAGTCATTTTACTGGTTAGTTTTGCTTAGCTGTTTTCCTTTGTTTTGAGGATGGCTGGGGAAGAGAAGACATATCAGGAAAGGACTGTGATGTAAAAACAAACAGTAAAACTTTTTTTTTTTAAATAAGACAACAATAAAAAGAAGATAGAACATTGGTAAGGTAGCAATTACCTTTAGTCAATGTGGCATAGAGTAAATGAATGGCTTTGTATTTGGAGGCAGAAGACCTATGTTTGAGCCTTGGCTTTGCCATTTATTAGTTCTGTGTTCTTGTTCAAAAGCCACACTGGACCTCAGTTTCTTCTTCAAAGAGGGATTAGACTAGATTATCTACATGCTCGTTAAGTATCTGTGAATGAATAGTGGTGAGAACTGAGACTTGGTCTTAATGAGGTAGCAGCAAATGAGTTAGAGGAACCTGGTAACAGTAGTGGGGGAGGGGTGGTGTCTTCCATGTATAAATGCTGTGGGATTTCTTCCCCATTTCTGGCACCAGAATAGCAATTACTGATAAAATTAGGCCATATGTGAGATGAGGAGGATTAAAAAGAAATGTTAAAAGCTAAAACTCTAAGGCAAAAGATTAAGAAACTGGTTAGTTAATCATAAGTGTTGTTCAAGGGAAATCATAGTATCAAGTTTTGGAAAGGATGAATCTGCTAAGTTTTAAGAGAAGTTTACATTTGATAAAAGAAAAAAACTTGTCTTTGACTTATCTGATCATTTACAAATATTTATCACATTAAAATTCCTTATCATTTTAGTTTGTCTAACTGTATAAGCTTTTATTTTATTTTTGATTTTTTTGAAGATAATTTTTCAATTTTATTTAATATTTTATTGTTCCCAATCACATGTATAAACAATTTTAACATTCCTATTTTTTCAAATTTTGAGTTCCAAATTCTTTCCCTCCCTCCACATTGAGAAGGCAAGCAATTTGACATAGGTTATACATGTGTAGTGATGCAAAACACTTTTCCATGTAAGTAATTCTGTGAAAGAAAACATAGAAAAGAAAAGCCCAAGAAAAATAAAGAAAGTAAAGAAAAAGTATCTCTGATCTGCATTCAGGCTCTACCAGTTCTTTCTTTAGACATCATCTATCATCATAAGTCCTACAGAATTGTCTTGGATCATTGCATTGCTGTGCATAACTAAGTTATTCAAAGTAGATCATCATACAATGTTACTGTTATTGTGTACAGTGTTCTCATGGTTCTGCTCATTTCACTTTGCATCAGTTCATGTAACTCTTTCTATGTTTTTCTGAGAGCATCCTGCTCATCATTTCTTAAAGCACAAGTTTTCCATCACAATTATATACCACAACTTGTTCAGCCATTCCCCAATTGATGAACATCTCTTCAATTTCCAATTCTTTGCCACCACTTAAAGACCTGCTATAAATATTTTTGTACATATAGGTCCTTTTCATTTTTGCTTTTTATCTCTTTGGGTTACAGACCTAGTAGTGGTATTGCTTAATCAAAAGGTATGCATGGTTTTATAGCCCTTTGGGCATAGTTCCAAATTGCTCTCCAGAGTAGCTGAATCCATATACAACTTCACCAGTAGTATATTAGTGTTTTAATTTTCCCACACCCCCTCTGACATTTGTCATTTTCCTTTTCTGTCATATTAGCCAATCTGACAGGTGTGAGGTAGTAGCTCAGAGTTGTTTTAATTTGCATTTCTCTTGTGAATAATGATTTAGAGCATTTTTTTATATGGCTATAGATAGCTTCGATTACTTTGTCTGAAAACTGCCTGTTCACAACCTTTGACCATTTATCAATTGAAGAATGGTTCTTATTTCTATAAATTTGGCTCAGCTTTCTATATGTTTGAGAAATGAAGTCTTTATCAGAGAACCTCACTAAAGGTTTTTTCCATAGTACTGATTGACTAAGTATTTCCCTCCATCCTATTTTCCCACTGTTTATACTGCTCTCTCTCCTTTGACCCTGTCCATTCTCAAAAGTGTTTTGCTTCTGACTTTTACCTCATCCAAACTGCCCTCCCTTCTATCAGCTCCACCCCCACCCCTATCCCTCTTATCCCCTTCCCTTCCTACTTTCCTGTATGGTAAGATAGATTTCTACACCCAACTGTGTGTGTGTGTGTGTGTGTGTGTGGGTGTGGGTGTATGTGTTATTCCCTCTTTGAGTCAATTCTGATGAGAGTCTAGGCTCTTTTTTTATCATGACTTTCAGGTAGTCCAGTAATTCTTAAATTATCTCTCTGGGATCTATTTTCCAGATCAGTTGTTTTTCCAATGAGATTTCACTTTTTCTTCTATTTTTTCATTCTTTTGATTTTGTTTGATTGTTTCTTGATGTCTCATAAAAGTCATTATCTTCTGCTTGCCCAATTCTAACTTTTAAGGAATTATTTTCTTCAATGAACTTTTTGTAAGTTTTTGGCTCTTCCAAGGTGGTATGGTCTAGGGAGAAATGTGTTTACTATTCTGTAATGTGCTCTGGTTTATGAATGACCACAAGCACTCTTTTCAGCCGTGGAACTGGGACCAGGGTCCCTGCTCCCCTGGGGCTGCAAACTCTGCTGTGCTAGTGTTCCTCCTTATAGTGGGACTAAGACCCAGTACTGCAACCCAGATCCAAGTATAGACAAAGCAACAGAGTCCTGCCCCTGGTGCCAGCAAAGGGACCCCCATAAATCTCCTTCTGAAAGGTTGTCTGATCCCCTTCCCTCTCTGTGTGGGCTGAGAGGTCTGGAAACCACCATTGCTACCAATGATTCAGTCACCCCAAGACCTGCTCCTAGTTTGCTGGGGCGTGCTCTGAGCTGGCTGGACCTGCACTGGACTGCGCTCCTCTCTCACCCTGGTGCAACAGACTTTTCCTGCCAACCTTCTAAGTTGTCTTGAACTGGAAAATTGTTTCACTTCATCTTATTGTGGGTTCTGACATTCTAGAATTTGTTTAGAGTCATTATTTAAAGGCATTTGGAGGGGTTTGGGGGAGAACTCAGGTGACTTCCTGCCTTTGCTCCGCCTCTGAATAAGCTTTTATTAAAGAAGAAACTCAAAGGCAACCCTTGTGGAATGGCAGCGGTACTAGAGGATTAGAGAACTGTGAGCAGTAGTTCTTCAGATGACCTCAGGTCTGGCTTGCAAAACGTGGGGCTTAAGAAGGACAAAGATCCTTCTTTGAATGCATAATAACAATGATGATGATAATGATAATAATAATAGCAGCTAGTCTGTTTGCCTCAGTTTCCTCATCTCTAAAATGAGCTGGAGAAGGAAATGGCAACCCATTCCAATCAATATCTTTGGCAAGAAAACACCATGGCAAAACATGGCATGGTGTGCTATGGTCCACGCGGTCACAAAGGGTCAGACACAACTGAGAAATGCTTGAACAACAATAACAACATTGTAGTACTTTAATATTTGTGAAGTATTTTATAGATATTAGCTCATTTGTAACCCTGGGAGGTTATTGCTGTTATTATCTACTTTACAGATGAGGAAACTGAGGCCAATAAAGCTTAAATTACTTTCCCAGGGTAACATAGTTAGTATGTGTCTGAAATTGGATTTGAATTGGTCTTACTGACTTTTAAGTTCTATGCTCAATACACTGTGCCATCTAACTCCTTCTAATATATAGTTGTTATCTACACAGTGCTATCTGTACTATCTATATCTATATCACTGTTATTCACACTGTGATATATATGTAAAGAGACCATATTTACACATAGGTACACATACACATGTATATACACACATAATATGTACAGGATAGACACATGTACAGGTTATCCCATTTTTTTGAGAACATTTACCTCAAAAATAAGAAAAAGAAGAGGGGTCCGGGTTGAGGGTGGGACATATTTCAGCAATGGAAGGATCAGAGAGTATTTGGAAATTTGCTCTGGCCCCTCACTGGTGAGAGGCCCTGGGGATGCCAGATCTGGTAGTTGAGAGGCGTGGGTCTATAACTCCTCTTCCTCCCCACAATGGTCCCTCCGTAACCTCCCCAGGGCTTAATGGACCTCAGTTGCATAGCAAGTGCATCTCAGCAGGCTGTTTCTATTTCTACTGCCAGTTTGGCAGATTATACTAAACAGATCAGAGAGGAGTTAAAAATGGCGGATAATATCTTCATTTTCATTTTATCCTCCAGGTATAAGGAACCCTAGAAATGTAGGAGTTTAAATATGGGGAAGTGGACATTAACATAGATCATCAAAATCTGATGTCCTAACCATAATGGTAATTTTCCATGTTGGCATCTAGCACTAGGCCTGGAGTCAGGAAGACTTGAGTTCAAATCCTGTCTCAGATACTCACCAGCAGTGTGACCCTGGACAAATCACTCAACCCCTGTCTTCCTCAGTTTTCTCAACTGTAAAATGTGGATAATAATAGCACCCACCTCCCAATGTTGTTGTGAGGGTCAAATGAGATAATAATGAAATAATAATAAAGTACTTAACACTTGACAGTTAATTACAGTGCTCGGACATGCATTAAGCACCATGTAAATGTTTATTCCCCCATAAACATTTTAGATAACATTAGGGATTAAAGGATCAATTGTAATAGGGATCTAAATCTGTTTTCTCTAGTCTGGACTCCATGGATTTATTTCCAGTTCCTAAAAACTGCAGATCCTTTATTTTATTTTTTGTTCAGCTCCGCCTCTGAGCTTAATGCTCATCTGCCCACTATATCGGAGAAAGTGGCATGCACTTGGGATTCTCTACAGTTGTTGGCTTTGCAGGCACAGAGACATGTGTGGAAGTTGAAGGCAGAGTGAGAAAAACTTTTAACCAAAGATGACAGAGCAGGAAGGAGCCTGGCCAGCTGCTGAAATGGCAATATTAATGAACCCAGAAATGTTACATTAACTTTCACTTCTAAGCATAGATTCCTATTGCCAAGAATATATATTGGGAATGTCCTGTTTCAATAACTTAAAATATTAAAATGAGAGATAGCTAGGTGGTACAGGCAGTAAAGCACTGGCCCTGAAGTCAGGAAGACCTGAATTCAAATCCAGTCTTTGCTACTTACTGGCTGTGTGACCCCAAACAATAGATTTAACTACTCTGTGCCTCAGTTTCCTTATCTGTAAAAAGGGGGTATTAATAGCACCTACCTCCCAGGGTTATTGTGAGGATCACATGAGATAATATTTGTAAAGTACTTTGTAAACCTTAAAGGACTATATAAATGCTAGCTATTATCATTACCATCATCACTATCACACCACCACCACCACCACCATCACCACCACCATCGTCATCATTTATTTCACTGGTAACATCAAATCCTAAACAAAATTGTGCTGAATTGTTTTTGAGGAATGTCATTGAATAGATATAATGTGTTGTCTTGCTACATAAATTCTTCATAGGTAGAGGCACTTAATAACTGGTTTTTGCATTGAATTAAACAGTGTTATAACTGAATTTTCTTACTGATGAGGTGCCTGCTGTTACTGGAACATAATATCTAGCTTAAACCTTTCTGGTAGATAGCTAGTTATTTATCTTTGAGGAATGAATGCTTTCAAGTCTACAATGGCGATGTTGGGATATTTGACATTTCTCAGCTTGTCTGCCTTTTGTATAGTAAAGAAAAAATACTATGGATGGTCTTAAGTCACCAGCACTTAATACTCTCTACCCAACTAAAGCCTGCGCTATTAAACAAACTATGGTGCCCCTAAAAAGGATATCCCAAGGTGGGTTTTTCCCCTCCTACTTTAGTAGTTTAACTAGTTCTGAGTCATCTGTGTCTAACAACTGAAATAAAGGAAAATCTTGCATTTTGGAATTTCCTGCATTTTGGATTCCTGGTGCCATCATTGGAGCCCTAGAATTTTGCTCTCCTTAGCAAATTAGCTTAGCTTTCATTTTAAATCACTTTATACATTTGGCTGCACTGATATCCTGTGCAGAGCAAGAAATCCTTGCAAAGAAGATGAAATCCTAGTACGTGAAGATGAATGTTAGGAAAAGGGTAGGAACCTTAGAAAAAAGCATCGAAACAAAGACCAAAAGTCAGCCAACCAGGTGTCTGGTTCCAATTTTTCTTTGAAATTATAAGTTACATCAGCTCTACAGATTTCAGCTTCATTGTTCAATAACAAATGTGTAGTAGGTACAGTTCTAGTCGGGAAGACTTGAGTTGTAGTTCTGCTTCTGATACGTATTAATTGTGTCAGTGCCCTAGGTGACTCGTTAAGAATAGAAGTAATTCATGTATAACCTATATCAGATTGCTTGCCATTTTGGAGAGGTGGGAGGGGAGAGAGGAAGGGAGAAAAAAATTGGAACTCAAAATCTTTCAAAAAATGGTTGTTGAAAACTATCTTTACATGTGATTATAAAAAATAGAATAGTATTTATACAAAAAGCTGAAAAGCTAAAAACTGGAAGGAGATACTCATGCAGGAGTATGGGGGGAGGTAAAGTCTGGAAAATGAAGGATGGGTATTCTGCTCCCTTCTTCCAGGCTTATACAGTTTGAGGATCTAGGAGTTATTAAAAAGAGGCCCATGAACATTTAAAAAAATTAATAATTGTAATCCATGTAATTTGTTTTCTTATTAATTCTATAAATCTTATTTTATGCACTTTTTTTCCTGAGAAGAGGTTTGCAGGCTTCACCAACCTGCAGGAGGTAGTTAAAGGAGTTAAGAACCTCTGACCTCAAAGGCCAAACTCCCTTTGGCAAAACTTCCATGCGGGTTTAATGGCGGGACACGGACAAACATGGCACAGAATCGAAAGTTGTGGATGAATTTTGATACTTACCAGGGGAAATGACATTCATGTCTCTGAGAATGGGAATCCGTGGAAGTATTGAATGGGCTCCTGTAGTTAAGCAACTTGTGATACAATGAAACTGTTCAATAAAATTGGCCTTGATCTACATGGGTGTTCTTTTTGGATGTCAATGATCATGGGTGTCATGATGCAGTTTAAAGTAATCATCAGAACAACTGGTGGTGAAATGCTTTTCCCATGAGTCAGTGCATTTCAATGCACTGACCACAGAAACTTAGATATTATTATTTTTGTCTTTCTATCATTTCTGTGTACATTCCATTTCGCATAGTTGCACCTTACTCTAACATTCATGGTTTATTTTTCAAAGCGGCTCCTCTGATTATGCTACTACTGTCTTTCAAAAGCTTTAGTGGTCTGATGTTATAGACAGGAAAAAGAACAAAATTATGATCCTTTTTTTTTCTGGTGAGGTAATCGGGGTTAAGTGACTTGCTCAAGGTTACACAGCTAGTAAGTGTCAAGTGTCTGAGGCTAGATTTGAACTCAGGTCCTCCTGACTTCAGGGCGGGTGCTCTATCCACTGTGCCACCTAGCTGCCCCTAAAATTATGATCCTTCAAAAAAAAATAAAAGAATAGAAGTGATAGACTAATCTGGATATGTGTTGGCGGACATAGTTTCCATACCAAGGGCTCTCCACACTGATGGAGACACTCCCCTCTCTCCTCCTTCCCAGTAAACATGAGCATAACAGTGCTAGATCTAATGCTTGGTGCTAGCAAAAAGACAAAGATGAGGCAAGACATACTGCCTGTCCTCAGGGAGCTTAAAGTCTAGAAAAGGAAACATCAATAGCTCTAACAGCACACATTACATGTGGAATGCAAAATGAAATTAAGGGTAGTTGGGAGGGGTGTTATTTGACCATAAAGTGGAACTATCACCTGCTTCTTTTCCATCCTATCAAGTCGTTGATAGTTTCAATGAAAGACAGCAGGTGACACTGGTCTTCCATAAGCCCTGTCTGGGTCCCTATTTCGTCCTCTGTAAAAAGCAGGGTTGGATTGGATGGTCTCTTAGTGCCGTTCTGGTCCTCAATCCTATGATTCGAAAACAGGTAATTTCAGTGGATGCTCTTAGTTACCTTGTAGAAATCCATATTTGGAATCTTCAAATCAGCCACCCATTTTATATATTGGTCAAATTAGTAATCTAATTTTCCTCATCTGGGATTACCAAGGCTGTTTTATAATAGTAAATTCTTCAGGGACTTTCAAATTTTGACAATTATGAGGAATACATCTGAACTCAGTCTTTGGCTCTGTGCCTTACAGTAGTATCCAAGGTGGATGTTACCTGCAAAAAAAAAAAAAAGAATTATTGGCCCTGCTTTGGACTTTGGAGCCTAGAAACCTACATAATCCAGCTTCCCTCTCCCCTATTCTCACTACCCCAATTGAAAGTTCAGCATGAGTGCTTGTCCAGATTTTCCTATTATTTATCTTCAGACATTTTGTGATAGCACTATATTGATTTTTAAACAAACTGCTAAGGCATTTTTATAAACTTGAACATCAGGCATCATTGTAAACAAAGTCTGAATTCCTTCACCCTTCAGTTACCACACACACCCACCATCTGCCCTCCAAAACTGCAGCTTGTGTTTTCTGTACGTCCAAAAAGGTTTTGCTTTTAACCTCATTTAAAAAGGAGTTATTCTGTTCCTGCCGCAGGTATAGAGAGATTTATTGTTCCTGCCTCTGGTGATAGATTACTTTCCCTGGCACACTTCTTGAGTTGCCTGGATTAAAAGAAGGCTTGATTTCCCTGAATTCAAGGTCTTTTTAAACACTCAAAAGGCTTCATGCCAACACAGCCTCCATCTCCAAAAGGGGTCAATAGCCTCCTTATCCTGGAGTGTCACCAGTGAAGGAAGAAAGGAAGGAGGAAAAGAAGGAAGAAATGAGGGAAGAAAAAAAGGAAGGAAGGAAAAAAAAATATGTGCCTAGTACAGGTACTGTGCTAGCTACTGGGTTTACAAATACAAGAGTAAGAAAGTCTGTCCTCAAAGATCTTATATTCTAATAGGAGAAGGAAACATACGTAGGTGAGTAATGTCTGGGGAAGAGAATTTTGGTCTGGAGTTAAAGGGACTCTCACTGGAGCCAGAGGGTTGTTGAACATCAAGCCATTTCTGATGGTAGTATTGATTTAATTATTGTTTCCAGATTAAGAGATGGAAAGCACGGTATGTATAGGTGTGTATAGCAGTAATCAGGGAAGATGGCCAGATGTCTAGGGTTGATGGATATGAAGCCTGGTACAGGACTGATGGGGGATAGTGGGTTATATGAGTCAATAGTCAATCAACAGGTATTTATTAGGGGCCCAATGTCAGGTACTATGCCCCGCACTGGAGGCACAATGAAGGATAACAAAATAATCCCTGTCTTCAAGGATCTCACAGGACAGTGGGGGAGACAATATACTATGTACAGAAAAAAATTGCATGCTGGAGCAATGAGAGATCACCTCTAAGTGAAGGCTCTAAGATCAAGAAGAACTGGGCGGCGGTGTATTGTGAAAAGAATTAAACCCTTACGTGGATGGGCTTCCTATCTAGCAGAATATGGTCCAGGGAAAATGAATGATTGCATGACTTTATGCTTGTGGTTTTATTGCCTTTACCTGAAATTAGCATCAAACTAAAAAATCTCTTATGGCCAGGAGTTGATTAGCCAACTAGCGGTGTCAAGGCTGACCTCTTCCTTGAGTTAAAGCTAAAATTGTTTACCTTCCTTTTTTCTTTTCTTTTTCTCTCCTCCCTCCCTTCCTTCTCTTTCTTTATTTCCTTCCTTCCTTCCTTCTTTCTTTCTTTCTTTCTTTCTTTCTTTCTTTCTTTCTTTCTTTCTTTCTTTCTTTCTTTCTTTCTTTCTTTCTTTCTTTCTTTCTTTCTTTCTTTCTCTTTCTTTCTTTCTTTCTTTCTCT
>NW_020952293.1:1697572-1759663 GCF_900497805.2 Vombatus ursinus
ATTCCTTCCTTCCTTCCTTCCTTCCTTCCTTCCTTCCTTCCTTCCTTCCTTCCTTCCTTCCTTCCTGTCTTCCTTTCTTCACAGTAATAACAGAAGACTCTAATCTTCTCTCAGTTTTGGACAGATCTATCAGAAAGGCAAACAAAAGAGAAAATATGGAATTAAATTGCTGGATAAACTAGTACTCAAAGGCTTATGATGTCTTTTTTTATCTTTTTTTCCCAGTTACATGTAAAAAGAATTTTTCACATTAGCTTTTTTTTTTTTTAATTTTGAATTCCAAACTGCCTTCCTTTTCTATCAGTACAGAATGTATCCTGATGAGTATTTCCTTTTGGACTTTAGTCCTTTTTCTGCAGAGCCATCTGTTGGGACCATCAACGTGGGAGACACCGTACAGATGGCAGTGGATTTTGAGCCACTTGTACTAGGAGATCATAGCGAAAAGCTTATAGTGAACTATGACACAGGTACGCATTGTCTTTTGTTAAGTGACCATTCCGCATGTGGACAGGATTCGGTGGGGAATGGGGCATGGGAAGGGGACAGCAGGAAATGGCTTGTGTTTTGGGCATAGAGTTGCAGTGTCACAAAGCTAATGAGCCCCAAGAATAAAGACTTGTGTTCAGTGTTAAGGTTGACAAAACCCCGAATTCTCAGTGACCCTCTGAGCTAAGTAGTTGAAGCATTATTCCCATTTTCAAAAGCAAGAACTCAAGATCAAAGCAGCTGAGGAGTTTACTCACCATCATGGAGCAGGTGAGCAGCAGCACTGGGGCTTGTGTTACACATACCTAGACTCCCCGAATGATGGTAGAGCTGGAAAGGACTTAGACATCCTGGGGTCCAACCCCTTGCCCAGTAGATGAATCCTCTTTATCGCACCTTTGGCAAGTGTTCATCTAGAGCACTGCTTCAGCATCTCCAGTGGTGGGGAAACTTGTCACCTGCCAGACTAGCTTAACCCATTTTTGGACAGTTCTAATTGTTAAAAAGTTTGTTGAATATATACACACATGTCCACACATCCTGTGTGAGGGCGACAAAGGTGTCTGATCAGCATCACTAGACCAGATACCAATGGAACATATGAAACCATCCTGACTCCTCAAAGCTCACAAGGTCATCCTGTAGCCAAGGAATGGGGGTGGAGAGGGTAGGAAGCTGAGGTTGAGGCCAATTCAAATTCTTTTAAATTGAACAAAGACTTTTTGCACTTATTTTTTGATTGATCAATTCAGTAGAGGTGTTCTAACCTGATTAAGATATCAGGGTATAGTATCTGTTGGTTACTTTGAGTGAGGTTAGAGTAATTGGGTAATTGATTGATTGCCTAAACTGATCCCCAATCCTACCATTTATGTCAGTGGTTTCCATTAGGATTATCTTGAGGGTAATAATCAGATATAAGAAACACACAGGAATACCACAAATATATTTGAACAGAAATGTCTGCAATTCACAAATATTTTAAGAAGGTCTAAATGTTTCCTGCAGTATGTCCTCAGGCAACTAGAAGTTAAAATTTTATTATTGCCATTTGTCATTTCATGACTCATTTCCCTCTCACTCTTAAAAAAAAAACCCATATGTGATCATTGACCCAGATTCTTTATACTAGAAGCATATAACACAGAAGAGACATGTCGAGCCAAGAGAAAAGTGATGTGCAGATGGCCATCACCTCTCTTAATCTCATTGGTGCTCTACACGGCTCCCAGAACACACTTTAGAGAAAACTGGTTTTGAGGACGTGCGTGCCTGGAGAGAATTGGCATTATTTATTGGGCGTTTTTAATTACTTTACACATTCATGTGATTTTGAGAGGGCCAGATCTCATACTATCAAGATTGGTGATGCCATTGTGAACAGATGGGAGCATCCTTGTCTTGTCTGTCCTCTATTCTTTCCCTGTAGGCCATGTACATGGGGGTACAGGTGGATAAGGATCAATCATTGAACAATGAACAGACATTGGACTATGTGAAGTGTTAGGAATAAAGATACAAAAAGGAGAGTTCTTGTCCTTAAGGAGCTTCCATTTTACTGGGAAGATAGACCGTGTTCAGAGCTAAGTAAATACAGTAGATACACAAATAAATACATGGCCAACAGGAAAAGAATAGGGGATAGACAAGACCGACACGCACCCCTGTGTTCAAACTGTTGTCGTCAGACTTGGGGAGTGGCCTGGCACCAGTAGTTGGGAGAATCAGCAAAAATCTCCTGAAGGAGATGGCCCAGGAACCAAACCTTTAAGGGAGGTGGGAGAGTGAAAAGGAGAAGAGAGCAGATCAGCAAGTGAGGAGAGAGAACCTTCTAGCCCATGGAAAGACATGGAGGTAGGAGATGGCATATTGTATATAAGGAAAAGCAAATGGGTCAATTGGGCTTTAGTGGAAAGTTTGTAAGGAGGATCAAAGTACAGTCAGGGGCAGCCAGGCTGAGGACTTGAGTTTAAATCCTACCTCGGACACTGAGCAGTGTGACCCCGGGTAACTCATTTAACCTCTTTCAGTCTCAGTTTCCTGATCTACCACGCAGCAGTGGCTGAGAGCATCAAATGAGTTCATATATGTCAAGTGCTTTGTAAGGCTTACAGCCTAAAGAAATAGTAGCTATTTACTTAGGCCCTCACCCTCATTTGGACCCCAGGAGCCCTTGTCCAGTCTGGAGCCCTGGATCCCAGGCTCCCGTACTGCTGTGCAGTTCCCACCCACACCCTTGAATCGCTTGCCCACTTGACCTCTGGCCATTCCAGCCACCACCCCAGCTGTCCCCAGTATCTGTTTTCTTTGCTCCCGTTCTCAGATTGCAGAACTTTGCTGACTTAGGTCAGTTATATCCTGCTAATTGGAGCCACTGCCAATTTATACTATTGCATTTCAAATAGACCTTAACTAATTCTAATTTTCCCTAATTCATTTGTTTATCTTTTGTTGGTGCCTTGGAGGCTTCAGACTTTCTCCTTTCTCAGGTTCCCAATTTTACCTTCTTTTGCTCACCTTTGCCAAATGACCTCATCTCCAACCTTAAGAACACTAGATTTGGAAAGAAAAAACAAAAGACAAACTTGGATTCAAATTACATCTTTACCACTTAATAGCAGTGTGACCTTGAGCAATCCCTTAAGCAAGGTGTGCCTCAGTTTCCTCACTGGTAAAATGATGATAATAATATCTGACCTGCCTAGCCTACAGGCTTGTTTTGAAGATAATGACAGTTAGCATTTATATAGTGCTTTAGGGTTTGTGACTCATTTTACATATGTTAACTCATTTGATCTTTAAAATAGTCCTGTGAGATGGATGCCATTGTCATTCCTATTTTACAGATTAAAAAGTGAGGCATTTTGAGGTTAATGATTTGCCCAGGGTCACATAGTTTAGTCAGTGTCTGAAGCAGGATTTGAACTTGGGTCTTCTGAACACTTAAGTTCCACTGCATCACTTAGTTGATTACAGAAGATAAAGTATGTAAGGCACTAGACCCTTTGGTTGGTTACTTAGGCTCCAGTCTGAGCTCTTTCACCTGCCTTTTTCCCCACCTCAGACTGTTTCTGTGCCAGCGGTCATCCTTTCAGCCCTCCCTCTACCCTTGGAGGATCTGTCCTGACCAACCCGTCCACTCGGACTCAGGTCCCCCAGTCTCAACCTCTATTCTCCCCTAGGCCTCTTCAGCCTCTTCTTTTGTAAGGATCCCCTCCTTTGACCAGCAAAGTCTACCCTAGCTGGAAAAAATTCCCTCGACTCTGCTGTTCACTTTGGTTTTGGTGTTATGGCTTACCTTCTGTTCACTGCCCTTTCCAATCACTCCATGGAAGTCTAGCTTTGGTGCCTCATTGTGATGGGGTGGGGAGTCTGGGCTCTTCAAGGCTGTGAGTGGGGAGCACCAGACCTTGTTCTACCAAGCTGGAGGGGCTTCAAATATGGGTCTGGCAAATATGGTAGCCTGGGCATCATCCAAGGATTCCCTGTGCCACTACCTGTGCAACCTGGTACAAGTCAACTGACCTCCTTGGGTCTCGGTTTCCTCATTTGTAAAAGGAGGGGATTGGGTGAGGTGGCCTCCAAGGACTCTTCCAGTTCTGTATCCATAATCTTTTTGCCAGCCTTGCCAAGCTCAGAGCTTCCTCGCCACAAGGCCGGTCTCCCAGGTAATGAATTTCCTTTGGTCCCAGCAATTCATGAGATCAGTCTGCTAAGCTATTCGGGGAGGCAGGAATTTGTGAAGGGAGTATCCACGCAGAAGAAGTCATGGGTCTCTGAAGTATGCAAGCAAATGTCATCCTGTCCAAGTGGATAAAAAGATTTCCTCTTCGGTCTCATTTCTTTTGTTCCTAAGCAGTGGAATTTTATAAACTAGACTGAATTCATAAAGCTTAAACATGTGCAGTGTTTATCACTAGTTTATATGGATTAATTCATCATTTGAAATTCTGAACAGAAACAACAGAAGGATGTCTTCTGTGTGTCATTTCTGCTTTCTCCCGAAGGAAAGTAGAACCCCCAAAATTTCCATAATAGCTTTTTGTTTGTCAGTGAACTATGGGAGGTTTCTCTGTCTTTTATATAAAAAATACTACTGTTGAAAAATTACTGCTCTGAAAATACAGTACCAGGGCCAGGACTCACACAAAATAAATCCACAGATTTCACTTCAGTTTATGGCTAAACAGGCAGAATACAAAACCCTATCCTCCGAATACTCCCTGGCCCCACTTGGGAATCCTGTATCAAATGGTTTGTTCATTGAACAGGCAGTGAAGCCTGAGGTGTTCTTTCCATACAGTTAATGACCCGACTCGATACTCAGCACTTTGTAGTGCATAGAGGCAACATGTTTAAGTGGTTAGAGCAATGAACTTGGAGTCAAGAAGTCCCAGGTTCAAAACCTACCCCTGACACTCTAGCTAGGCTGCCACAGGCAAGTCACTTGAACTATCTGAGCCTCAGCTTCCAAGTCTGTAAAATAGGAAAGAAGTTCTTGCTTATAAGTGTTGTGAGGCACAATTGAGCCATTGTGTGTAAAGCATGGTGCAGGCTTTAAGTTGCTATATAGACTTTATTAAAGAACCCAACAATTAAATAATCTTTTTATAGTATTGATGGAATGCCTGTTATGTGCCCAGCCCTGTACCGGAGGGGATACAAAAAAGCACGAGATGTGGCCTCTGACTTTAAGGAGTTTACAGTACTTCTAAGAAAAAACGAATAAAAATGAACAAAGAAAACATTTAAGAGCTAAGCTAAATGGAACAGGAATTTAGGTATGAAAGATGTCATTGTGGGCTGGACTAGCTGGAGGAAGGTAGTTGGAAGTGAGACTTGAGTTGGGTCTTGAAGGATGGGTCACATTTGCATGTATGAGAGGTTTTGTGTGTGTGTGTGTGTGTGTGTGTGTGTGTGTGTGTGTGTGTGCAGGGCTGGAGGGATAGTAAAGAGGTTACCTTGACAAGATCAGATACTGCATATTGGAAAGTAGTGGGGAATGAGGTTGGGTTAGGAGAGACTAGCGACATTATGGAGGACTTTGAAAGCCCAATAAAGGATCTTAAGGTCTTAGAATTATAGATTTAGAGCTGGAAGTTACCTTAGAAATATTTTGTTTGGATTTTATGTGGTAAATAATGCCACCTAAGTATGCTGCTCATTCACTGGAAGTTATCAACATCTGGTGGGCACTTAATGAATGCCTGTGACCAAGTGGAGTGATGAATTGGAAATAACCATCCAGCTTTCCAATATCACTCTATGGAATGTAATTCTGAAGAAATGGTTTTTGTTGTTTAAAAAAGGATTTAAAGTAAATACTTTTGGGAAGGAATGGTCCATAATAAAAGTAGTGACATCATTTTAGAAACTTTGTTTTTTGATCTTTTAAGAACTGTGAAACCCTTTAAAAACTGTAAACAGACTCCATAGAACCTTGGTCCATCTAATAGATATTTTTAAAAAGCAGCTAGTGGCATAGGTGAAAATTTTTGAAAATGAAATTACATTAAAAGGCTATATTTCTATGCTATTTGGTCTGCTTCTCTCTTGATATGTTTAACACTTTTTTGTTTTTTGGAGATCAGTGTACCTAATTGGTTCAAGAAATGAAATGTTGCAAAAAAAAAAAACAAAGGGGGCCAGATTATAGTGACTTAAAAAGTAATGTGTCTACCACAATCAAATTTGGGGAAGATTCTTTGATGATTTTAGAGCTAAAATCTCATGAGAGGTGCTCTAAACCAAAATCTTCTTTTTCCCCAAACATTCTCCTTGCTTCTGTATTGTTCATAGCTGCCCTCAATTTTTTTTGTCATTCATTTAATAAAAATATATTTATTGTCAACTATGGTACAAAATCATATGCTAGGTCTTAGGGGAGACAAAAACCCTACCCTCATGGAGTTTACAATTTAATAATAAAAAAAACTCATAAGTTGAGGTTTAGAAAATATTTTTTTTTCACAATAGTCCAGGAAGATAAGTAATGGAAACATCATTATACCCATTTTATAGGTGAGGAAATGGAGATTCAGAGATGAATTTGTTTGAGGTCACACAACTAATAAGTATTTGAGCCAAGATTTGAACATAGATCTCTCCTAATTCCAGGTCCACTACTCTTTCCACTAGACGATAGTAATAATCTCTGAAGTACCTTTGAACACCTCCAGGCAGTTGTCACTCTCTACTGTCCTTCCAACTCTATCCGATCACATACTGAACAATGCACCCCCATTCTTTGGTATTTGGTATTTGCTATTTCTACCATTAAAATATTGTCACCTTTTGATCACCCCTGAAACAGTGTGGGTAAGACAGAGTTTAAGGCGTACTTCTCCCACTCAGTTTCCAAACAAGCTGTTTTTCATCTCTTTTATATTTAGAAATTATCTTTGAGCTGAAAATGAAGCTCTGTGTTTTTAAAAATTTGTGACATGTATGGTAACAGATTTTCTGAACTCCCCAGCTCTTTCCTATTCAAACTTCCCTTATTTTCATCCCTTAAAGGAAGCATGAATAAATGTCAGCAAAATGACTGATTTGTTTCAATCTGTCAGCACCTCTCCAGTATCAATCTAAATATTTTCTAAAATTGGCAGTTTATTAACATTATTCTGTAACGCAGGAGTTGCTAACAATTATAGTAAACTCAGTCAATTCTGACATGCACCCAAGAATAATGAAACTGGGTGCTAATTAAGTGACTGTGCAGTGAGCTCTGTGAGAAAGTTGGCTTGGGAGTCCACTGTTTTAAGCAGAATTGCCAGCATGTCTGTCATGATATTAGAAGTATTTTTGTTTGCTACAGTTTGTAAGAGAAGGAAATTAGGACCAGATTGGAGACATGGAAAGTTCAGCTAAGACATAGACCTTTCCCAGAGGGAGTTTTACAGGCCAGAAGCCTGTTCTCTCCTCTCTAAGCTCCAGTAGTCTATGTTAGGCAACAGTGCTCCTGCATGAGTAGTTATGAACACAAATGAATGAGGTTGAGATGTCACCCTGAGGATGGAGATGAAGAGGGCCGATTGAAAAAAAAAAGGATGAGATTGATTTGAGGAAAATGAATAAATAATCCTTCTGCGATGGTTTCTTTTTTGGTGTCATAATAAAAAAAAATGATAGTTGATATGGTACCTCTCCTACTTTACATGCCATTATGAGTCTTACATCTTTTTACACTGATCAAACATATCAAACTTTATGATCCTTAGATATTAAAGACAGTAATATCTGATTCCTATAAATTTCTGAAGAAATGTGGTAGGGATGAATAATTGTAACCAGAGGTATCGAATAGGCTGCCCTCCAGCAACACTCCCAAGTGTGGCAGGAATCAAATTAAAGTATAATTGGGAAATATTTAACAAAATAAGTAAAAATACAATCAAACATAAATAACATTACATTATAAAACTAAGCCAATATGTGGCCTGTAGGGATCCTTATGGATGCATCAGTGGCCCCTGTTTCTATGTGAGTTTGACCCCACTGGTCAAAGAGACCATTAGAGACTTTATTGATTTTGTGGGTAGGACGCTAGTGGTGATTTAACTCATGGTGGGTATTCAAGGAATTTGAATCCCTTTGTCCTTGGGGTATCTGATGGAGAGTCTTTTTAAATAGGGTTGGAGGGTGAATTATGGATATGGAATGAGAGAATTAGATTGGGCATTCATATCAGATTCTGGTTTTTCTATTAAATACTGATTTTTTTTTACCAGCATTATCATATTCTTCATTTTAACTATTTATTTTCTCCTCTCCCTTTCAAATTTGCTAGATTGGTGGTTTTCCTCTCTGGTTTGTTTCCCTCTTCCCTTTACTTCATTAATAGTGGGTGTTATTATTCCTTTTGAAAATAACGGGGCATCTATGAGTCATGCAGGTGGTGACTCATTGACCCACTGAAAGTTTGTTGTTTTAAATAGTTAAAGAAACATTGGAATAGCCTGCTATTTTAATAATTTGTGATTTTATTAGATATGTCACCCATGTGTTAGCTCTCTTTGTGTTCATTTTGAGTTGTTTCTTCTTAAGTGGAATAATAATGATCAATATTTAGTTAGCAGTCACTAGGACAATGATTGTATGTCCTGGGTATTAGGGAAAATGTGGCTCTAGTTCTCAATCTAGAGATCATGGTATCAAAAATTTCAGACTTTAGAGACCTTTAAAGTGATTTAACCCAAGCTTCTTCTTTCAATTTCTATTTTGCCCTCTGGTTCTAAAATATCAGGGCAGTTTTCCTTGATAATTTCTTGAAAGATGATATCTAGGCCTCTCATGGCTTCTGATAGTCCAATAATTTTTAAATTCTGTCTCCTGGATCTATTTTCCAGGTCAGTTGTTTTTCCAATGAGATATTTCACTTTGTTTTCTATTTTTTCATTCTTTTGGATTTGTTTTTACAGTGTCTTGATTTCTCATAAAGTCACTAGCTTCCAATTGCTCCATTCTAATTTTTAAGAAAGTATTTTCTTCAGTAATCTTTTGGATTTCCTTTTCCATTTGGCCAATTTTCCTTTTTAGGGCATTCTTCTCCTCATTGGCTTTTTGGATCTCTTTTGCCATTTGGGTTAGGCTTTTTTTTTAAGGTGTTATTTTCTTCAGTATTTTTTTGGGTCTCCTTTAGCAAGCTGTTGACTTGTTTTTCATGTTTTTTTGCATCACTCTCATTTTCTTCTCAGTTTTTCCTCTATTTCTCTTACTTGCTTCTCAAAATCCTTTTTGAGCTCTTCCATGGCATGGAATGGATTCATATTTTTCTTGGAGGCTTTGGATGTAGGAGCTTTGACTTTGTTGTCTTCTTCTGATTGTATTTTTTCATTTTCTTTGTCACCAAAGTAAGATAGTATAGTCTGACTCTTTTTGCACTGCTTGCTCATGATCCCAGCCAATTACTTGAGTTATAAACTCTTTGTTAAGGTAGGGGTCTGCTTCCAGTGTGGAGAATGTAGTGTCCCAAGCTTTGGGGGTTTTGTGCAGTTGTTTTCAGAGATACTTCTAAGGACCTGTAAATTTTCAGTTCTTCCAAGGTGCAATGATCAAGCGCAAGGTTACTCCTTTCCTGGCCTGTGCGCTGGTCTATGAGTGACCACAAGTACTCTTTTCTGCCTTGGAACTGGGAGGAGGATTCCCTCTCCATTCTGCCAGGTGAAGCCTTCACATGTTTGGGGTAGACACCCCTCTAACTCACCAACAAGTTTGAGACCCCATCGGTTATCCTCCACCTAGTTTAGCCCATTTGCCCAGAAGGTTTACTGGGGTGTGGCTGATACGCATGCTACTTCCTGGAGCCACAGGTGAGAGTTGGGTTGCAGGTGGACAACAAGTTGGAAAGCAGCCCTGAAAAGGGCTCAGCAGCCCTCTCACCAGAGGCACTAGTCTTCCCTGACACCTGCACACCCCAAGGGATCAGCTACTTACTACCTATGTGACTCTGTACATCTACAAGCTCCACCATGCCAGTGCTCCTCTTTGCCTCAGGACCGCCACCCAGAACTGTGACCCAGATCCAAGCATGGGCGAAGCAAGAGAATCCTGCCTCAGCACAGCAAAGAGATACCTGCAATCCCCCTCTGATCAGCCACTTGATTCCCTTCAGTCTGTGGGCTGGAAGCTCTGGAAGCAGCCACTGCCCCAGTGCCACGCTCAGGGACTGGGGCTGGGACCGATCTTCTCTCTCGCCGCAGACACAGACTTTTCCTACTAACTTTCTAAGTTGTCTTTGGCATTCATGGGTTGAGATGTCTGGAAAAAGCCACAGATGCCCAGGATTCAGTCCCCTGAGGCCTGCTCCAGGTTCACTGAGCCCTGTTTTGCCAGCACACCCATGCCAAACTGTGCTCCTCTCCCAGCCTGGTGCAATATACCTTTCTGATCAACCATCCAGGTTGTCTTGGGCTGGAAATTTGTTTCACTCTGTCTTTTTGTGGGTTCTCCTGATTTAGAATTTCTCTAGAGCCATTTTTACAGGTGTTTGGAGGGGTTTGGGGGAGAGCTCAAGCAAGTCACTGCTTTTACTCTGCCACCTTGGCTCCACCCCCCCAAGCTTCTTACTTTACAGGTAAAACTGAGGCTCACACAAGAGAAGTGATGTGATTGCTACTTTCAGGAAAGCATCAGGCCACCATCATCAGTGCCTACACTCCCACTGATGAGGTCAAAGAAAAATTTTATGAAGACATGGAGACCCTCCTCACTGATGTGCTAAAAGAGGACAAGCTTATAATTCTGAGTGACTTTAATATCAGAGTAGACACAGACTATCAAACATGGAAGGTAATCCTTGGGAGGAATGGAGTTGAAAACAGTCCATAGCAGTGGTCACTTACTACTGAAGACTTGTGAGTCTTATGACCTTCTCATCACTAACACTTTCTTCTGTTTACCTAAACACAAAAAACCCTTCATTGATGCACCCTCACAGCAAACACTGGCATTTAATAGACTATATCACTGTAAGGAGAAGAGACAGTCAGGATGTGAGAGTAATGAAAAAGATGTGTGGTACAGTCTGTGCTGGACTGATCATAGATTTATCCTCTCCAAACTAAACATTCACATTCAACAAAAATGGCAGCCATAAGGCAAGATGACTACTGGAAGACTTAATATCAACAGATTACAGTTCTTCTCTGAGTGTGAACAGTTCATTACTAACTTGGAGAGAAAGCTGAGCTAACACAGGGTTGGCAATAGTGAAGCAGAAAAAGAGTGAGCAGCTTTCAGAGATTTGTAGTACAGCACCACATTTATTCATCTGGGCCAGAACACTCAACAGGCATCAAGATTGATTTGACAAACATGATGGGGAAATTCAGAAGATGGTAAATGAAAAATGAGAATTCCATAGGGTTTACCAGCAGGATAGTTTGTCTATCTCTAAGAAGGCAGCATTTAATTCCATTAAAAGTAAAGTGCAAGCAAAGCTTAGAAGAGATGCAGGCTCCTTGGCTCTGTAAGAAGGCAGATGAAATTCAGTTTTGCACTGATAATAACAATCCAAAGCACTTTTATGATACCCTGAAGGCCATTTATGGGCCAAAGACCTATGGTATATCTCAACTACTCAGTGCTGATGGAGCCACATTGATTAGTGATAAGGATGTGATCCTGGAGAGATGGGCTGAACACTTGCAAAGTATTCTCAACAGACTGTCATCAATCAATGCTGAAGCCATGGTCGTAAACCTCAGGTTGAAGTCAATCCCTCTCTATATTAACTTCCAACCGAAGAAGAGGTTTTGAATGCCATTAGGCTTCTCTCATGTGGCAAAGTGCCTAGTGCTGATTCTTTTCCAGCTGAGATTTACAGGGTAGGAGGTCTGCTACTCATACAAAAGCTGACTGAAGCCTTCAGTATTACATGATAAGAGAAGATTATCCCCTAGGAGTTCAAGGATGCCTTCATTGTTCATCTGTATAAGGAAAAGGAAATAGGTTGTCCTATGATGACCACAGGGCAAGGGTCTTCTCCCTTAGTTATTGCTTCCAAGATTCTGCTTGAGTCCTTCTTAATAGGTTAATCTTTCAACTGATAGGTAGTCATCTACCCAAGGGCCAGTGTGGCTTCAGAAAAGGCTTAGCAACTGTCAATATGATCTTTGCTGCCCAACAATTTCAGGAAAAATGCCAGCAGAACAGGTCTGCGTACATTGTTCATTGATCTTTGATGTGGTCAGTCATGACTGAGTGGAGTCAGTCATGAGGGCTTGTGGAAGATCGTGGCAAACTTTGCTTGCCCAGAGAAGTTCATCAATATTGAATATCAGTTGCATGATGGCATGCTTGCACGGGTTCTGGATAATGGACAATGACCTCACATTTTCCCAATCACTAATGGCATCAAGCAGAGCAGTGTGCTTGCTCCCATGCTTTTAGCATGATGTTTTCAGTGATATTGTTGGATGCCTTAAACAAGGATGAAAATGGCTTCAAGGTCAGTTACTACACTGGTGGCAAAGTATTTAACTTGAAAGGGTTACAAACTAAGACTAAAGTGGAGGGAGAGTTGGTGCACTACTTTTTGTTCACAAATGATTGTGCACTCAATGCAGCCTCTGAGGCAGAGATGTAGTATGGATCTGTTCTCTGCTGCTTGTACTAATTTTGGCCTAACAATTAACACCAAGAAAACAGAGGCTCTCCAGCAGCCAGCATTGCATCATCCATACATGGAATCATCAGTTACAGCAAATGGAGAAATTTTGAATGCTGTAGATAAGTTCACTTACCTTGGCAGTATGCTTTCCAGGATGTCCACATGGATGATGAGGTTGATGCACCTATTGACAGAGCTAGTTCAGTGTTTGAGAGGCTCCAAAGGAAAGTATGGGAGAGAAGAGGTATTAGGCTGCATACCAAACTGAAGGTCTACAGAGCTGTTGTGCTGACCTCATTATTGTATGCCTATGAAACCTGGACAGTATATCAGTGCCATGGCAGGAAACTGAATTGCTTCCATTTGAATTGTATTAGGAAGATTATGAAGATCAGCTGGAAAGATAAGGTACCAGACACTGAGGTTCTTTCTTAAGATGAATTGCTAAGCATTCAAACTCTACTGGAGAGTGTGCAACTCTGATAGGTTGGCCATGTTGTTTGAATGCCAAATGTACGTCTGCCTAAAAGACTCTTTTACAGAGAACTCATCCAAGGCAAGCGCTGACATGGAGGTCAGAAGAAGTGATACAAAGATACTCTCAAGGTCTCTCTGAAGAACTTTGGGACCAATTGTGAGATGTAGCACAGGATGGCCTAGCATGGCACACCCACCTCCAAGAAGGGCTGTTCTCTATGAGCAAAGCAGAACTGCAGTGCACAGAGGAAACATGAGATGCACAGATTTAGAGACATCTCTGCTCCAAATATTCATATGAACTATTTATACCCAGCCTGAGCTCCTATTGGTCTGATCAGCCATGGTCAGACACACTGTACCCTGACCCTGACATAGGGATGTTATTTTTGGCCTCTTAGAGCACAAATGACAACCACCAACCAGCAGAGCTGGTATTTGAACCCATGTCCTCTAGATCTAACCCATTGCTCTTTTCACTGGGATGGATGGGATGGATGTATTGGCAGTCATAGCATACAAAGATGAGGAGATTCTTCCTCATGTTATTTTGGAAATAGAACTTTTAAAATTTCTTTTTGCTCTGACAATTGTATGAAACATTTTCTCCCTCCTCCTCTAAGTACTTGTTAACTTCCTCTCTCCATCTCCCATTGCCTTTCCTGACCAAACATCAAAGCATATCAATTCAGCTTTTGATCATCTCTTGGAAACATAGTTTGAGTGAGACATATGAAAAGTGTGTGAAGCATACTTTTCCTCATATAGTTTCTAGAAGAGCAAGTCAGACAAAGAAGGGGCCCAGGACCAGGAAGAACAGACTAGGAAGATAATTTTGGTTAAAGGAGCTGAGAATCAGTGGGTTGTGATACGCTATAGAGACAAAACATCATAGTTAGGAGATAAGATACCAGGGAGGGCCATTGGAATACCATGAATTTAGAAGGTGGGCAGAATTCTGTGTAATAGGGTCAGAATATAGGCAGAAAGCAAATTTCAAATAATAAGCCCAGGTTAAGTATTCAAGGATTTAGACTGAATAGGAGGGATAGGCAAGAAAGAGATGTCAGATATCCCTGGGCCACCATTGTTTCATGAGCAAAAAGGTCTATATCAGATACCAAAAAATTCATGACCATTGATCCAAGGTCAGAGGCTATCAGACCTCTTCCCTGGTCTCATATACCTTGCTTGGCATTGGTTAACAAAGAGGTATATGCTGGGAGCCAGGGAAAGGTCAAACCTATTTCATACTTCACAGTTGGTCATCACAGCTAATTGTGTCAGAGAAGCTAGGTTTCTCTATCAAGGAAAGAGACATGAATGCTCTTGCCTTTTTTTCTTCTCCCTGGACCAAACTCCACCATAAGGATGACTTCTTTTCTATGGCCTGCTTTAAAAAGAATGAGATGTTGGCCAGGAGGAAAACAGGCCTTGCCTGTGAGCATGAGGTGAATATCTTGGCATCAGCCCATTCTCCCCAGCTGGCATCTCCCCAACTGGTGCCAATGTAGTACTGATCAAAGAGCTGGCAAGCCTATGACCAACCACTTGAGAGCTGTCTTTGGAGTGTGACTGGAAAAGCTGAAAGGATTGAATCCTCCAGCCGAGCTCCTGTGGTGCTCACCATTTTGGTCTCTTTTATGTTTTATATTTGAAAAATTTCCTAACTCCCTGCTGCTTTCATAGCTTTGATTTTGTTTTAACTTGGGGAGGAGGTCTCCAGCTTCATAATCTCAGAGGAGCCTTCAAAACTTATGGCAAAATCTCATTCCTGGGAATTGTTTTTCACTCACATCACTGTTGGTCAATCCCTCAGTTACCATTTTTCCTTCTCTTGCTCTTTATTTTTTGTTTTCTGGTTTAACTCTAGAGCTGTGGCTTCCCCTCCACCTCTGCCCCCATGTTCTTCTATTTCTTTCATCTCTCTAATATTCATTTGTTTGTTTTTCCATGAGCTCAAGATGCCACAGCAGCACTTTCCATGTCCCAGGCACTAGTTTATTCCATGGTTACAGTTGTGGAAAGGGAGAGAAGAGATTTGCATACAATCCAGCTAGCAGAATCACAGAAAATTAAAGCTATAATGGATTGTAGAGGTCATAGAACTTAGAGCTTGAAGGAACCTCCAAGATCATCCAGTCCAACTTCCTCATTTTATGCATGATTAAATTTTGCCCCAGAAAAAGGAAGTGACATGTCCAAGGTCATACATGCATTTAGTGGCAGATTCTATTTTCTTGGCTCTGGGGGTGTGATATATTTCTCTTAGAGCACCTGTCCTGTTTTTCAGCATTTAGACTTAACCTGGATTGATATAGTACAATTCAAGGTATCCCAAAGTCACTTGCACTTTGTATTGTTTCTTTATATACCAATTTCTGGAAGCAACAATGTAGAAGCTACAGGCAGAGACTCCACAGACAAACTGACTAGTCATTGAGACATGATTTATTGAGAGAAACATTTATATATATCACTGTCCCGGAAGCATTTGTGTTTAATAATAATGTTATGTAAAGGAAACAGTAAAATATGCCTTTTGCAATGTGATATATGCTGCTTATCTTAATGCCCAGCAAAATCCCAGTATAGTCAAGCCTGGGTATGAGTCAGTGAATTTGACAAATTTTCTCTAGGCATTTTCTTTGGGTACTCACCGAACAAACCTAACCCAGGACTGTAAAAGTGCCTAGGATGTATTCACTCTGAGTTGTCATATCTAGATTCTTAAAATATATCCTTGGACTGATGGGGCAGTTTCACAGCAAGTACTGAATGAGAAATAAGGCTCATCCTGTCTCTGAAAGGCCTCTCATCACAGACTCAGCCTTTTGCAGAGCACTGACCCCTTCATGCTCCGTGATAGTATCAAGTGTTCCCACAAGACACTGACATGTGGACACACACACGTGTCTTCCTTCATGGAAATTTCTGTTGGCTAATGCATTGGGGAAGAGACATGTCACAACAGAGAAATTTTTCCTCCAGGAAAACCATGCAATGCATCCATATGCCAATTTCCAAAGACTCATCTGGGTCATATTTTCACTCTTTGCACAAACCAGAAAACCTAAATGCATGAAAGTTTGCTAGCCTAGTTAAATCTACCAGCATTGATAATGGCTTTCCCTCCTTAAATATCCCGCTGATGCCCTTGTATGCCCATAAGGGAGGTGGAAAGCAGCTCAGCTGGAGCTTCTTGGCACTGTCTCTGATATTAGTGCTGACTAAACTCACCTGCTGAGCTTTTACCCCTATCCATGGTGCTGACCAATCCTATAACAACAATGCTAACATCGTTTTTTGGCTGTAGTAGGTTCTTAAACAATGTCGTGTATTCAGGAGAGCATCCAGAACAGCAAGGTGAATGTCACATTCATAATTTTAAAGGACTTTGCCTCCTGGGGCTTCTAAATTTAATATAGACCAAAAGGGCTCCAGATACTTTTATTTTAGCAAGATGGTCCTTAGCACATTTCCCGTTAGCTTGCTAGGACTAAATATTTAATTCTTTTTCTGCATAATTGATTCCATTGCTAAATTTCTTTTTCTTCAGAATTTTTTCAGTTGTTGCCAGATGCCATTGCTTTCATCAGTGACTTTTAGGGCTTAATTTTCAGGGAAATAAAACTAATATTGTCTTGGAGGTGATTTTTATATCTTGTTTGGAATTGGTTTAAAATTAATAGAACCACAAAGCTACCCAAAGTCTTAGAAATCATCTTATCCAAACTCCATTTTAAAGATAAAGAAACTGACACCCAAAAGTAGTTATTGATAGGGCTAAGGCCATATAGCCAGCAAATGGAGAAGGCCACTTAGGTCTCCTGCATCTGAGCTGCTGTGTTATACAAAGATTTTCAGAAGTGGTATCTCTGCCAGCTTGTTTACAAACCAGTTAAGCTTTTCCCCACTCCTTTTCTATTTCTTGGATTCATCTTGAATAGCAGCACAGTATGGCTAAAAGAACAGTCTCAGAGTCAGGAGGACTGGGTTGGAGTCTTTCAGCAGAGGCTGAATGATGGCTTATTGGGACTGTTGGAAAAGGGATTTCTGTTGAGGGCTGGACCAGTGTTCTTTCTATTATACCAGACTCTGTCTTTGACATCTCATTACCTAAATGCACTAAAGGGGTTGAAGAAAATGAAACTCTTACTCCCATAATTCTTTGACTTTGTAATAAAGTTATAGTCTACTAGTAGTTTTACATTTTGAAGAATGTGTCTTTTGATTTCATTTGAAGAATACAAATGGCCAATTTGTGGTTTGACTTTCCTATCCAGAGTTTCTCTGAGATGAAATGTGCTCCCATGATAATGAGTTGTCTAAAGAATTCTAAAATTTTGGTCTTTATTTTAGTCATCTCATTTCCTCTATGCTGTGATTTTATGTTGTTTGTATTTTCTTTAAGGCTTGGAGAAAATCCTGTGGAAGTCTCATATAAAGAGAGGTAGTCAGTATTGACTGATGATTGACTGTCCACAGGGGACAAAGACAAAGGAGAAGTTTTGTGCCTCAGAATTGTGGCATTTTGCTTCACAGAAAAGTGAAGTTCCTAAGAGAATGTACTTCCTTCTGTGTTGCAGATTATTAATGATCAATGATCAGTACCTGTGATTGTTCATTATTGGGAAATAGTAATGAGTAACCATGGAACTAGTCCCAGGCAACCATGATCGTTAGTTTCTCCTATTTTTTTCCTCCACTAAATAAGCATCATCTTGTCATTCTTTGAAATGTAGATAGATTTCATTGGAGGGTAGAAATTTACCATGGCCTTTTGATTAAAGCCTCTGCTCTCCTAGTGTTTCCAGAAACCATGTTTCAGACTGATAACTTCCTTAGTGATTCTCATTGTTATAAGGTGCTTAAACAGTATTCACCATATTCCAGATGACATCTCAGAAAACTGGCATGGTTTAATGTCTTATTTAAAAGCTGCCAAGAGATTCCTTGCTTTTACCCCATCCTAAGCCATCATTCCACTCATTAAAGAGTTCCAATGCATACCTTTATCAGAAATTCACATCTTACAGCTGATGTTTTAGATCAGGATTTATATTTTTAAAAATAGCTTATGTCAGGGGCAGCTAGGTGGTGCAGTGGATAGAGCACCAGCCCTGAAGTCAGGAGAACCTGAGTTCAAATCTGGCCTCAGACCAAATACTTGACACTTACTAGCTGTGTAACCCTGGGCAAGTCACTTAACCCCAATTTCCTAAAAACAAAATAAAACAAAACCAAAAAAATAGCTTATGTCACATGTGGCTCACTATGGAAATATTTGACTCCAATCCATCTTTGCAGTCAAAGACCAGCTCTAGTGCCACCCTCAAGTGCACCCCTTTCATTATACTTTGTCCCTTTTAAAGTTAGTGTGCATTTATTCATTTAAACAGGCAGTATGGTACAGTGGCAAAAGCACTGGTATTTAGAGTTGAAAGACCTGGATTCAAATTCCAGCTCCGCTACTACCTTTGTATCTTCAGCAAGTTACTTAATGTTTGTGAGCTCCAGTTCCTTATTATAAACTGAGCATGTTGGACTAGATAACTAGCATAATAATAGATAAGATGGTGGACTTGGAGGCAGGGAGACCTGGGTTCAAATCCAGCCTCACTATACTTACTATGAGCAAGTTACTTGTCCTCTCTAAACCTTGGTGTCATCATCTGTAAAATAGGGTAGTTGGGTTAGATAGTTTCTAAGGTTTAATCCAGCCCTAAAACTACAATCTTATGATCTCAGAGGACATTTATAACTGTTCAGCCCAATGATACTATGTGTATCCAATCTACCTGTGTAAAATGTAAGCTTCTTGAGGGCAAAGGCTATTTGATTTAAGCCTTTAAAAGTCGTTTGCCTTGTCAGTGTGGTAAAAATTGTTGTCTTGTTTCTATTTACTTCACTCTGCATTAGTTCTGACAAGTCTTTCCAGATTTCTCTGAAACTGTCCCTTTCCTAGTTTCTTATGGCACAACAGTGTTCTACTCTTCATATGCCATTATTTGTGTAGCCATTCTGTAACTGATACTCCCCTTAGTTTTTAGTTCCTTGCCACCCCCCCCAAAGAGCTGCTATAAATGTTTTTGTTCATGTGAGACCTATAGTGTTCTTTCTACTGCATCATAGCACAGATTATCCATCCAGCTACACGCCATAGTCTGGGAAATAGTTATTCTTGATCCATTTGGCTTTCTCTGCATGGGTAGTTAGACCAAACTCTATTGAGTGACAATGAATCTTTATTAGGAGGCTCTACAATGTTTCAGAGCTGGATGATTCAGAATGATGTCATCTGCAGACAGAAATACCTAGGACCTCAGTATCTCCAGGATAGCCTTTTAAAATGTGGACAATCTCTTGAGGATGGCAACCACCTTTGGTGAATTCCTTGTTCTATGCCTGTCTTGATATTAATCATCAGAAGGTTGTCAAACAAAGTTGTCTCTGTTGTTATATTTTTCAAAGAATCTCATATGATTTTTGACATACATGAAGGAGACACCATGTTTGTAGTCAAAAACCCTGAGCTTCATTTCCCTTTATTGCATATAACATCAGTTGAGCCAGCTAGATTTCAATTTCCTCATACACAGAATGAGAGAGTTGGACTAGATGTCCATTGTTCCTTAGAGCTCTAGTTCTGTGATCCTTTGACAAATAGAGCTCCTCTCTCAGTACACATATCAGAGACAGATACTGTAAATAGACAATAAACTGGGCCTAGAATTGAAGAGAAAGAAAGCAAGTTAGATTGTTCTTATAAAGTTTTTAAAAGTTCCAAACCTCCCTTGTAACAAAGGCCCTTCTCCTCCTCCTTCTTCTCTTTCTTCTTTTCCTTCTCCTTTTCCTTCTCCTCCTCCCTCCCCTTCCCCTCTTTCTCTTCCTCCTCTTCCTGTTCTTCTTCCTCTTCCTCCTTCTCTTTCTTCTTCTTCTTCTTTTTCTTCTCTTCTTCCTCTTCCTGTTTCTTTTTCATCATCATTGATAGGCATTTATTAAGATATTCTTCTGGCAGTGCCAGATGACTTCGAGTCATGGAATAATACTGCAGTCTCTGAAGAATTACAGTTAAGGATTATCCAAAGGGAATGGTCTGTAATGGACATGAATAAGTTGCAACACAAGGATGAGTCACACAGAATGGGAACGCATCATCTGCGTCATTGGAGGGAATGTCCATATGGCTGAGATTACAGAAGTGTAGTCAATATGATTGGTTAACTGACTTTTCCATTTGTGGTTCTGGCTTATACCAATACATCCTGAGTGTTTAGAGAGACATTAGCTTTCATAATTCAGAAAACTTATCTTAAAATAATTGCTTCCTACTGACCTACTGGGTGCCATGAAGGACACTTGATATCAAACCCTAGTTGAAGGACACTTGATATTGGACCCTAATGTGGTTTTCTTCTAAGGTCAGTGGAAAGGAGTTCCATCCTAGAGGTGACATTGCTTTTGCTACTCACAGGGAATCAGGAAAGAGTTACAGTTGACATAATATTTATTCTTTCTATTTAATGTGAGCCATTATAGTAGACATTGCATCTCTTGTCTTTAGACTTAATAACTCCATTCTCTCAAAAGTTGAAGACAATTTCCTTTTCCATTTTCTCTTAATATATGCCATCTTTTCACCTTGTTCTCTTGACCACATTTCCCCCAAACTTCTCCTTACCTTCTCACACCTTTGTTGCCAGCTCAATCATCTTTCTCTTTTTACCCTCACTCAGCATTTTGCAAAGCTTCTCAGGTATTATTTCAACTAAGGGGCAAAATCTAGGCAGGTAATTTTCCAGCAAAGGTATCATAATGTATTGTCATTAAGTATATCAGTAATCGAAATTTTAGTTTTTCATATAGCAGCACTTATAAGAGTAAAAAATTCAAAACCTGTAAGATAATTCTTTCTCTAAAGGTTAACAATTTAAAAGAACACAAAAGCACAATGTAAAATTCAGTGTGATATAGTAATTTTGCAGTTGAAGCTTTAAGATAGCATCTTTGGATTTGCATTGGTTTATTCTAAAACCCCCTTGTTTAAGAACTTATCAGACTGCTGTTTAAACTAAACCTCGATATTAATCCTGACTCCTCCCATATTGGGCTCCCCCCTCCCCACAATCTCTTATATGTATCCCACAAATGAGCAGAGGACCTAGCAATAGAGACCATTTACTGTGAGCTCTCTCTTTTCCCCTTCTTTATATTTTAAAACCCCTCATCATCATCCTCTGTTATATCCTCCTGTACTCCAGGAAGAAGATGAAGCAGTTCTTCTCATGACCAAGGCCAATCCTTCAACTTGTAACCTTGATCTCATCCCCTTCTGTTTCCTCAAATACATTATATTGCCTGGACAGTTATTCCCCTGCCCTCTCTAATCTTTCTCTTTCTATTTATCGTCTCATTCCCTTCTGCCTACAAAACACACAAGTTACCCCCATCTTTAAGAAACAAACCTTCTCTTGATTATGCCATTACTTCAGGTTTTAGATTTCACTCTTTTCACAGCCTAGAAAAAAAATGTTTACTCTCCTTGCCTCCAGCTTCTCTCCTTTCACTCTTTTTTTGTTCCTGAGGTGCAAATTATTTTTACTGCTTGGTAATATATAATATAAAATTGAAAGATGTGCAGATTTCTTCACATCAACAAGAGCACAATACCGACACAACTTCTGAGCAGTTATTAAACACTAAAGTGTATAGTCACTTTATGAAATTTAATCTTTCATCTGAACGTAAATACAAAAAAGAGCATTTCCATAGGCAAAGAATGCAAAAATAGGATTGTGTATGGGACCACGAATCTCATCCCTGTCTCTTGCTTTTGAAAAAAGTATGCAAAAAATTCACCACATTGCCTTCAAAACTGTCCTGTTTTTCTGTGCCTCCTTCCTATTATTCCATTCTGTGCATTTCTTAAAAGTGTCAATGGCCTTCCTCTTTTTCAAACTTGTTCAGCATAATGATAACAGCTTGCATTTCTATAGTGCTTTCAGATTTACAAAGCACTTTCCGCACGTGACCTTATGTTTCCACCTTTCTCTAGCTGCCTTCTCACCCTGGAAGATCACTCTGACCTTGTAGTCCTCCTCATCCCATTGGTGAGTTCCTGGATCTTCCATTTTGAGTAAGGGCCCAGGTCAGCCATCCTTCATTCAGCTCATCTCTCTTTTTAAAATCCTATCCCTGTCCCCCTTAATGCTAGTGTCTTCTGTCTGAGATTACCTCCAATTCGTCATGTATACATCTTGTATGCACATAGTTATTTACATATTACCTATATTCATTATGTGACTCTGCTTATAACTCTTTGATCTTCGCCGCCATGCTCTGATATGGGTCTTGGCTTCTTCCCCCTCTTCCCAACCTCTCAGTTTTAATTCCTTTTCTATATGTTGTCTTCCCTAATGAGAATGTAAGCTCCTTGTGGGCAGAGATTATATTAATTTTTTTGCATCCCCAGTGCTTAGCACAGGAGCTGGCACATGGTAAGCCCTTAATAAATGCTTATTGACTGAATGATGTGATCCTCACAATAATCTTGTGTGGTAAGTGCTATTATTACCATCGTTGTATCGATCAGGAAACAGGTTGAGAGAAGTTAAATGATTCCCCCAGGGTCACATAGCTAGCTAGTGGTTGAAGTGGGATTTGAATTCAGGTCTTCCTGATTCCAAGTCCATTGCTGTAGTCATTATAACACCTAGCTGCCTGTAACTTATCATTGCCATTCCTTTTTCCCCCTACCCCTCCATCACAATTAAAAACAAATAAAAAAGCCTCTTATAATAAGTAAGCAGAGTGAAGCAAAACAAATTCACGTGGTGCCTTGTCCAAAAACTGGTTTTTCTTTGTGCACCTTGAGTCTATCACTTCTTTGTCAAAAAGTGGGTAACATGAGCCATCCTATGTTCTCCGGAGATAAGGTTAATCATTGCTTTGATACAAGTTTTTAAATCTTTCAAAGGTGTTTTTTTGGTACCTTTATCATATAAGCTCCTTGAGGGCAGGGTCTGTCTTTCTGTTTTCTCCTGCTGCTGCTCTCTTCACTCTGCATCAGTTCACATTATCCAGGTTTCTCTAAAATTGTCTTTCCTCATTTCTTACAGCACAATAATTTTCTATTACATTCACATACTAAAAATTATTCAGCAATGCCACAATCAGTGGGCTATCCTTTTAGTTTCTGGTTCTTTTCTTTTTTCTTTTAATCCCCACTTCAGGATCAGGGAGTTTGTTTTGCTTGTTACTGTGCCTTTCACTGATATTATCTTTAACCCCATCCTATCAATCTTCTCCCTACACCTGCATTATTCTTGTGTTGAATTAGATTTATTACTACACCAAATTGTGTGAGTGCGTGAGTGCACATGTGTGTGTGTCTTTTGTCCAGTTTAGATAAGAGCAACATTTATCTAATGCCTCCCCGTACACCCTGTCCTCTATTTGTATATTCTTCTCGTACATCCCATATATGAGAAATAGCATGTTCCAACCTTTCTCCTACCTTTCTATACTGATGTAAATATTCCTTTACCCTCCATTCTCTTTCTCCATGTTGATCCCTTAGAACAGAACCAATCCATGCCCAAGTCCTCATATTTAACTCCCTCAGTATCTATTGAAGTCTTTAAGGTTACTGACACTTTTTTCTTCTCCCCTTATTAGAATGCTAGCTCTTCATTATCACACAGCTCGTCTGTTGCTCAAGTAATTTACCTTTCTAGGTTTCTTTTTGACTCATACTTGCATTTCCAAGTTCCTACTCAGCTCTGTTCTTTTAATCTGGAATTTTTAGAAGTCCTTTATTAAATGTTCTATATGATCCATTACATGTCACTTAATCTCAGTTCGAGGCCTATAGTTTCTCCTTTTGAAAAGAGAGTTAATAATCTGAGCTGAACAACAGACATCTGATGGTGATTTGTCCCTGTTGTCACTGCTGGACTAATAGCCAGGAAATATTTGACTTATTACAATATTGATTTATCCATTTATCCAAGTATAGACACACAGTTGGATGTGTATGTATATATATATCTATACAAATACATTCCTAAAACTTTGACATTTATATTTGCTTAGAATTACTGAATAGAATCTACACAAATAAGACATTTGCCTCTGTCCCTGAGCATATTGTGTTATACGTAAACAGTAAAGTATATATTTAAAAAAAATTTTCCAGTTACATGTAAAATTTTTAACATCTTTTTTTTTTAAATCCTGAGTTCCAAATTTTCTCCTTTCCTCCATCTCTCTCCTTCCTTCTCATTGAGAAGGCAAGAAATTTGAAAGAGGTTATACATGTACAGTCATGCAAAATTTATTTCCTTGTTAGTCATGTTGTGAAAGAAAATACATAACAAAAAAAGAAAGAAAAAGACAGTTAAAAAAAAAAAGGATGCTTCAATCTGCATCCAGATTCTATCAGTTCTTTCTCTGGAGGTGAATAGCATTTTTCATCATGAGTCCTTTGAAGTTCTCTTAGATCATCATACTGCTGAGAATAGCTAAGCCATTCACAGTTTATTATTGTACAATATTACTGTTACTATGTACAACGTTCTCTTGGCTCTGCTCACTTCACTTTGCATCAGTTCATATAGTCTTTCCAGGTTTTTCTGAAAGTATCCTGCTCATCATTTCTTATAGCATGATAGTATTCCATCACAATTATGTACTATGACTTGTTCAGCCATTGTTAGATATCACCTCAATTTCCAATTCTTTCCCACCACAAAAAGAGCTGCTATAAATATTTTTGTACATATATGTTCTTTTCCCTTTTTTATCTCCTTAAGATATAGACCTAGTAGTGCAATTATTGCTGGGTCAAAGGGTATGCACAATTTTATAGCCTTTTGGGCATAGTACCAAATTATTCTTCAGAATGGATGGATCAATTCACAATTCCACCAACAGTTCATTAATGTCCCAATTTTCCCACATCCTCCGCAACATTTGCCGTTTTCCTTTTCTGTCATGTTAGCCAATATGATGGGTATGAAGTGATACCTCAGAGTTGTTTTAATCTGCATTTCTCTAGTCAATAGTGATTTAAAGCATTTCTTCATATGCCTAGAGATAGCTTTGATTTTTTCATCTGAGAACTGCCTGTTTGCTTCTTTGACCATGTGTCGATTGGGGAATGATTTGTATTCTTATAAATTTGACAAAGTTCTCTACATATTTGAAAAATGAGGCCTATAGGCTTTATCAGAGAAAGTCACTGTAAAATTTTTCCTAATTTTCTGCTTTCCTTCTAATCTTGACTGCATTGGTTTTGTTTGTGCAAACCCTTTTTAATTTAGTGTAACCAAAATTATCTATTTTAAATCCCGTAATGCTCTCTATCCCTTGTTTGGTCATAAATTCTTCACTTATCCATAGATCTAACAAGTAAACCATTCTATGCTCCTCTAATTTGTTATGGTATCATCTTTTATGTCTAAATCATGTACCCATTTTGTCTTTATCTTAGTAAACAGTGTGAGATGTTGGTCTATAACTAGTTTCTGCCAAACTGCTTTCCAGTTTTGCCAGCAAAGCATAGTATACTTAAAGACGCTTTTTAATTGATATTTTCTGTTTCTTATGTCACCACATTTTCATCTTTTATATTGAGGGCATGTATCTATTTAGAATATATTGTTGGAATATGGTATAAGGTGATCTAAGCCTAATTTCTACCAGACAGCTTTCCAGTTTTCCCAGCAAGTTTTATCAAATAAGGAGTTTTCCACTAAGTAACTTATATTTTCCACTTTACCAGACATTGAGTTGTAGAGTGCTATTGTTTCAGAATCTCTTTTGTCTACTCTGTTTCACAGATCTCTCTATTTTTTAAACAATGTAAGGTGGTTTTGATGACTGCTGCACTATGATATAGTTTGAGGCATGGAAATGCCATTTCCTCTTCAACCTTTTTATCATTTTCCTTGATATTCTAGATATTTTATTTTTTCATTGTAGTCCCACAAAAGAAGCATTCACCTGTAGGCAGAGTGTCACCAGATTCTTTCCATTATGCCTCCTGGCCACCTCTTCACTGTTATTTCTGTTAGATTTCTGCCTTCACTCCTGTCTCCTGGTATATGTTTAAAAACAAGTTTCTTATAGGTCTTTCTTTTGTCACTCTAATGCTGCTGCTGTCTGTATTTATTCACTCCTCCAACATTTCTGTTGTTTGGAGTGTTTGAGAAGTAAATAATCTCTTCAATTCTGGTTTTCTTTCTAAAAATGCTCATCTTTATTATTGAAAGTCAATCTTCTGCCCTGTTTGGTGAAGATCATATATTCAGGATAGGTCACCCTAGGCTGGGTCCTGAGCTCCAGTGCTCTTTGGAACGCATTATTGCATTCCTTCCTTCTTTTTCCAGTGGGTGTGGAGTAAGCTTGCACTATTCATATGTCCTCTTCTTTGCATTTGGAGAACTTTGTCCTGACTGGAGAACTCATTTCTGAATTAAATTGTTCGATTTAAACACTATGTGTTTTGGAGTTTGCAGCCTTGTTTTTATTTTTTTCTTGGAGAAAATCTGTGAAAACTTTCCATTGCAACCTCAGGAATTCTGGGCAGTTATTATTTCCTTCTTTAGAGGGTTAAGGGTTGTTGTTGTTGTTGTTGTTGTTGTTTTTGTCCTGTTGTGTTGTTCTGGGAGACCTATGAGCCTTAGGTTGTCTCTGTGAATCCTGTTTTCAAGTTTAGAGTGTTTTGTTTGCAAAGAAGGTATATTTTCCTCTAATTTTCCTTCCTTCCTTCCTTCCTTCCTTCCTTCCTTCCTTCCTTCCTTCCTTCCTTCCTTCCTTCCTTCCTTCCTTCTTTCCTTCCTTCCTTCCTTCCTTCTTTCCTTCCTTCCTTCTTTCCTTCTTTCCTTCCTTCTTTCTTTCTTTCTTTTTTTATTTCTTTTTCTTTCTTTACTTTTCTTCTAGGTTGTCTTCCACTTTTGTATGTTTGCCTTCCCATTCTTCCAGTCACCTAGATTTACAGCCTTGAAGTAATCCTTGAATCTTCATTCTCAGTCACTTCTCTTATTTAACTAATTGCCAGGCCTGACTGATTCTACCTCTTTTCCCTACTCTACACCATGGACACCATCTTTCAGGTTTTCATCACTTTTTGCCTGGACTATTGCAACAGTCCTCTTTTTGGTCTTCTTGCATCTAGTTCCTACCCTCTCCAATTCATCCATCCTCCACACAACTGCCAAACTGATATTCCTAATGCTCAGCTCTGTTCATGCCATGAGGCTCCCTCCTGCCTATAGGATAAAAGAATAATTTCTCTTCCTGGCATTCAGAGATCTTCACAGTATGGCTCTGGTCTCTCTTCTCAAGCTGATTATATATTACCCCCACCTCCTACACTTTGTGTTTCAGCCAGACTGGCTTACTTACTGCCCAAACACCAAAAATGAGCATTTCTATATACATAGAATACAAAAAGAAGGTTGCATGTGAAACCACACGCATGCATTTTATACCCCTGGATTTTAAAAATATTTTTAAATTTTAAAAAATTTACATTTAAAAATACATTGCACACATTACTTCAAGCTAGATTGTTCCTTGTGTTTCCTTCTTAACTTTCTTCTCTTCTCTTCTTTGCATTTTAAAAAATATTTCAGTAATCCTCTTTATTAATATCATTATTTGTAACTCCCTTCACCTATTTTATCCCATCCATAATTAAAAATGGAGAGAGAAAAATCCTGTATAACAAATAAGTAAAACAAATCCAGAGTGGCCATGACCAAACATAAGTCTCTTTTTGTGTTTTGATTCCACTGTGTCTCTGACAGGAGATGGGGATGGGGCAGGAAGGAAAGGAAAGGAGTCAGCATTCATTAAGCACAAACTATGTGCCAAGCACTAAGCCACATGCTTCACAAATACATACTTCATCATAGGTCCTCTGAAGAAATGGTTGGTAATTGTTTCGATCAGCATTCTTAAATCTTTCTAAGTGTTTTTTTCTTTATGATGTTGTTCTCATTCTAAAAATTATCTCCTGGTTCTGCTAGCTTCACTCTGCATTGGTTCATACTATCCAGGTTTCTCTGAAACTGTCTCTTTCATAATCTCTCATAGTTCAACAATTTTTTATTGTAAATTATTGTATCTTACAGTGCAATATTTTTTATTGCATTCATATGCTATAATTTGTTCAACAATCTCCCAAATGATGGGCACCCCTTCCCTAGTTTCTGGTTTTCTTTTTAACCCTCCCTTTAGGGTCAAAAAGTTTGCTTTGCTTGTGACTGTTCATTCCTGGTATTATCCTCCCTATTACTAACCCCCTGCCCCATTTCCCACCTGTTTTTCTGACAAGTTTGATGTATTTCTACATTAAACACTGTATGTGTGTGTGTGTGTGTGTGTGTGTGTGTGTGTGTTGTATGTGTTGTGTGTATGCATTCAACTCCACTTTGTCTAATTCGGGAAAGAAAGTGAGGTTCATCTTATGCTCCCTTCCTACATATTTGTATGCTCTCCTTATCTACCAAGTTCTACCTCTTTGTTCCTACTTTCTACACTCACGTATTCCTTTTACCTACATTCTCTCTGGAACAGAAGCAAATTCACCCCCAAATCCTCTGTTGGTTTTTTTAGCTTCTTCAATACACTTTGAAGACATTAAGGTTTTGAAAAGACATTTATTTCTTCTTTCCCTGTTAGAATATTAGCACATCATCATATAGCTCCTCCTAATTGCTCATACAAATTTACCTTTCTAGGTTTTTCTTGACTCTTATGTTTGCATTTCAAAGTTCTTACTGAACATTTTTTTTTTTCAGGAATGCTTGAAAGTCATCTATTCTGTTTAAGATCCATTTTTCCTTGTAGGATTACACTCAATTTTGCAGAGAACTTTTTTCTTGATTGCAAACCTCTCTTTTTCACCTTTTGGCATATAATATTCAAAGATCTCTTCTCATTTATGATAGAAGCTTCCAGGTCTTGTGTGAGCCTAGCTATAGTTCCTTGGTCCTTGAATTGTTTCTTTCTGGCTGCTTGTTTATTTTTCTTCTTTGATGTGGAAGTTGTGGATTTTGGCTATGGCATTACTGAGACTTTTCCTTTTGGAATTTTTTTTTGGGAAGTTGTCAATGGATTCTGCCATCCCTACCCCTAATTTTAATTTCTCCTGTGGTTCTCATAAATCTGTGTAGGTTTAATTTATGATTAGTCCAGGCTTTTAAAAAATCATGGTTCTCATAATGTCCACCATTTTCCAGATCAGTTGATTTTTATGTCAGATATCTTATTTTCTTCTTTTTTTACTCTTTTGATTTTGTTCTAATGTTTCTTGCCATGACTTGGAGCCATTGATTTCTATTTGACCTATTTTAATTTTCAGTCTTTTATTTGGGTAATGTTTATCATTTTTGTATTCTAATATATTTATTTTCTTTCTAAAAGTTTTTTCTAGAGGTTTTAATTTAAATTTTTAATAGCTTGCCTCAGTTGTTCTAGGTATTTGTGTAGTCCTTGTGGGAAATCCATTTTATCCTTTGAGTTGTTTGGAATAACTTCATCCTTTTAGGCTGAATTTTGAATATCCATAGATCTTGAAAATGTATGTTGCTCACTGTCTTCTTTGACTTTGTGCCAGAGTACTGTGCCATGCTTTTGGGTGGGAGATTGGTCTTGCTTGGTCTCAGCTAGGGTCATGTGGTTTCCTGAGCTGGCCCCCTGGTCTTTGAGCTTCATAATGCTGAAGGGCTTCAGGGCCCTTTATGGTGTCCCATATCCCACATATTTCAAGGACCAGAGACCTTGAAATATGTGGTATTTCCTGGTCTGAATGTTACATGCCACATTGGTTGCTCATGCTCCTGAGGCTTCCAAGGTTTTCCCCTATGGATTTTCAACCTCCCTGGTGATTTCTGACCATCCTAAAGATCTCTTGGGGGAGCCTTTTCCTTTTTCAAGCTGCATGAGTCTTTGACCTGGCTGTGGTCATACTAGGAGATCACCAACTAGTTTGTCCACACTGGCTTTGTTGGTAGTACTTTTTTCCTATTGTTTCTACATTTCTAGGGTAGAAGTCACTTACTGTAATTACTCATTGGATGTTTCCATTAGAATCTTTAGCCTGATGCTGATTACATGTCTTTGCTGAAATAGGTTTGTGGGAGGTAGGCATTCTGCCTCTATTCAGGCAACCGTCTTGACTAGAAGTCTCCCTAGTGTTTTGTCCAGGGTATCCACCATGCTTGGAAAGTTCTTCTCTTTACTTCTGCCTTGTGCAAAACCCTACTCCCTCCAAGTCTCAGCTTGAATGCTGACTCCTTTAAGAGGCCTTTCCTGATTCTTCTAGTTGTTAGCCCCATCCCCAATAATTTTACATTTATTTTGTGTATATCTTGTTTTGACAGGACTTGTCTATGGATGTGCTACTTGACTGATATAAATAAAAACCAATTCATGCTTGTCTTTTGCTTCCTCCTAGGGGAAAAGGTTTGTGTGAACTTGTATGGAGCTGGTGCAGATATGAATATTAGACTGGACAAGAATTCTTTGATCATTGAGAAGACCTTTATATCTCTGTCCAATCAGAGAAGTATAATCATTCACAACCGAAGTAATATCATTGCACATTTCCAGTGGAAAGTATATGCTACCCAAGAAGAGGAGGATAAAGAAAAAGCTAGGTTTGTAAGAAAAATCCATTTCAATAATGTAATATGAGGGAATGGAAAGTTTGGTCATTTTGGACAATTAATTTACATCTCTTATTCATGAATAATAAGTTTAGAACCAATTCATCAAGGGAGACATTTTAGAATACTCACTAGTTGTTTAGATCAAAGTTTCTTTTTTGGGCCTGCTTTTCTAACAAGAATGTGGAATAATGCATTATCTATCTTCAGTTGCCACTGATCTTAACAGTCATGGCATCATAGGATTTAGATCTGGAAGAAGCCTTAGCAATCTAGTCCATTTCTTCACCCCATTTTACATATGAGGAAACTGAGGCTCCAGAAAGGAAAATGACTTGCCTGAGATCCCACAGGTAGTAAGCAGCAAAATCTAGAGTTGAGTCTTCTCTCTCCAAAACCACTCAACTGTGCTGCGCTTCAATTTAATTTAGCCAAAATTTATGGAGTCTCATGCATGCCTGATCCTAGGATAGGTGCCACAACTTCAGTTTAAGAATGAAACATATTCATTCTTTTTTTGAAAGTTTTTTTGATGATTTTTGGGTTTTATATCACATTAATTTCAAGATATACCCCTGCCTCTGCCCCCCCCCCCCCCCCCCCCCCCCCTCCCCCTGTAAAACCCTTAAACAAAGGAACAAAACACTTAAACACAACATCTTTTTTTTCTTTCTTCTTTTTTTTTTTGTCAAAGCAATTGGGGTTAAGTGACTTGCCCAGGGTCACACAGCTAGTAAGTGTCAAGTGTCTGGTCTGAGACGAGATTTGAACTCAGGTCCTCTTTACTCCAGGGCATTCTATTCACTGCGCCACCTAGCTGCCCCTTACACAACCACATCTTATAGGGCATACAACATTCCATACTAATGATCCTGTCTTCCCTCCCCTACCCCTCCTCCATTGCATTTTAATTTTCTTTTCTAGGGCCAAGATTGCAGACATATTAATTTGTCACTATTATTTCCAAATTAACCTTTGTGTCTTTATTGTTTTTTCTGTTCCCCCAAAAGTTCATCAGATTTTATACTTATTTTCATAAAAAAATGTATTTAGATAACAATCAGTTAAGAAATATTCAGTGATTGAATATTTCGAGATCCTAGAAATTTGTTACTTTCATCTATCAAGCTACAGTACCATATCTCTCCTTCACTAGACCCTACCACCCCTTAAAACTATTGTCCTACATGTCTCTTCTTCTTTTTAACCCATACTCCTCAAAAAAGCTGTCTTTATTTGCTGTCTCCACTTCTGCTAACATCCCATTCTCAACCCTTTGCAATCTGGCTTCTCACATCACTCAGTTAAAACTTTTTCTATCCCAAGTCAATGCTCTCTTAATTGCCAGATCTGATAGCATTTTCTCAGTCTTCATCCTTCTCAACCTATCTGTTGTGTCTGACACTGTTAACCACCATCTCTTCCTGAGAACTCTCTCCATTTTGGGTTTTTGTGACACTACATTCTCCTAGTTCTTCTCTGTCTGACCACATCTTCTCAGTCGCCTTTGCTAGCTCATATAACTCTGTCTTAAACCCTCTTCTCTTTTCCCTTGATACATTCTCTCTAGGTAACCTCATCAACTTCTGTGAGTTTAATGACCATTTCTGTACAAATACTCCCAGATCTTTAGATCCAGCCTGTCTGTTCAATATCAATAACTGCCCATTGAACATTTCACCTCTCTTCTCCTTTTCTCTAGGCTCTGAGGAAGAGAAGATCCTTCACCTTGTCAAGGTTCCTCTCTCCTTTCATATCTTCTAGGATCTTGTCTCCTTATTCATTTTATCTCCATCTTACATTTTTATTCTCTCCCTGTTTTACTGGCTCTGCTGGGTAGGCTACAAATATACTCAAGTTCTACTTGTATTTCAAAAACCCTTCCCTTGATTCTCATACCTCTTAGACTACCATCCTACATCTCTCTTGTCTTTCACTGCAAACCTAGAAAGAGTAGACCATTGTGCTGCCTTTTCTTCCTAACCACTCACTGTTTTCTATTTCCACCATTTTATGGCTTTTGCCAAAGTTGTCAATAATCTCTGTTTTGACAGAGCCATTTTTAATCCTATCCCATCATGTTCTTTTGAATCCCAGTGGCAGAATTCAGTGTGTGTTAGCTATCCCTCCCTTCTAACTTTGTGCCTTTTGCATATTTGGTAAGCATGCCACCTCTACATTTATGCAAGTAGTTAATAAAAATGTTAAGTAGCACAGGGTCAAGCAAAGCTCTCTAGAGGACTTCTTCAAAATTACATTGAATAATGACTACTCTTTGGTCTAAACATGCAACTACTTCTCAGTCTATCTAACTTTGCCAACATTTAGGCCATAACTTTCCATGTTTTCCAAAGAATAGTAAGAGAAACTTTGCTAAATGTTTTCCCAAATCCCACACAGACTCTCTCTGTAGTATTCCTCTGATCTACAAGGCTAGTAATCTCATAAAAACAGCAAACAAAGTTTAAGGCCTCCTCTAGGTGGGGGGAAAGATGGCCTGGAGTTCAAGGGGATACACTGGCATGTGCAACCTCTTTTTTCTTTTCTTTTTAATCATTTTATTGTTGCTATTTTCTTTTTAAAAAATATCATCCTTACTTCCCATCAGTCTTCTCACAATAGAATCTTCCCTTGTGACACATAAGTACAGTTCAATGAAACAAATCAACCTATTGGCCATATTTGAAAATGTACATTACATTCCACTTAGGTAGTCCAACAGCTCTCTTCCAAGAAGTAGGAGGTCATGATTTCTCATTGATGAAGTCATGCTGACTCTGTAATCACCAATTCCATTTCTAGATGTACACTAACCATTCCTTTAAGAATATATTCTTGAATATATCTGGGAATTGAAGTCAAGCTCATTAGCTTATTGTTTGCAGAATCCATTCTCTTCCTTTGTTTTAAAACATTGGGATAATGTCTTATGTCTCCTACAGTTCAGTAGCACCTCTCCCATTTTCCAAGATCTCTCAGTGCTGCTGACTTTGGCTCAGTAATTACAGGTCCTTGGTCTTTCAGTATCCTAGGGCTAGTTCATTGGGACTGCTTGAACTCATTAGGAGTTCTCTTACTATCTCTTTACTTATCTTGAATATCAATTTCCTATAAGTCATTATTGTTCAGTTCTGAGATTATTCTACTTGAAAGAAGAAAAAGGAATAAAACAAGAGTTGATCATTGAGACAACTCAGTAGTCTATTATAATTATTTTACTCACCCTAAGCTGTTCCTTTGATCATCCTTCTTTTCTCCAATGTACTTAAAAAACTACTCCCTCTCCCTTTTAATCCTTTGCTTTCTTATCAACAATGGTCATTTTGAGCTTTAGCACATCAGGTGTTATTATCCTTATAATGCTATGCCATTTTTTGGTATTTGTCCTCTATTGCCTGTTCTTACTTCCATCTACATATCTTTTTAAAATACAAGTTGACTGATAAGTTTCATGTGCATCACTAAAAATCTCCTTTTCCTCCTTATTAGAGTTTTTCTTTAGGCCATTGGAATTCCATCCTGTGAGCTTCCCATCCTTCCTCAGTTAGCTCCCTCACACTCTTTTAGAATGTGTGATTCTACCTGTCCTTGCTCTGATTCCTTTGAAATCTGCTCTCCCAAAATCGAGGGTGCACAGCATACTATGCCTGTGCTAAATAAATGATATCTGTGTAATGTATTTAGGGTCATAATTACTAGAAACAAAATTTCATCATATAAATTGTGCCATTTTCAATAAGAGTGGTCTCTCACACTGACACATGTTCTTTACTTCCAGTTTAATGGGAATTTTTCCCTATTCTGAATTCCAAGATAAAGTGTACCTTATTTGTAAGTTTTCCACAATTTCCATCCCAGCAAGTAGCTCCTTCCTTTTGGTGAGAATCAGATACAGAATAGAATTTCTCTTCTTTGGTTGCTTCCTTTTTGAAGTATGAAATAATCACTAAGGCAAGTTAAGAGATTACTAGCAGCTCTGCCTTTGGAGGTGATAGCAGTTCAACAGATGTCTGCATAACTGAAGTTCCTCATCACTACTATCCCATTCTTCTATGACAGGCTAGTGATTGATTGTACAATATCCTTTTTTGTTTCTTTTTTCTGTCCAAATGGTCTGTAGGATACTGTAATGACAATATTATTTTGACTTCTGTTTGCCTCCATTGATCTTCACTCAAGTGCTCTCCACCATGCTTTGGGGCTCTGGTACTTAGATTTCCTCATATGACCATACTTTCTCAATAAGCCAAGACTACCCCAACCCTCCTTTACTTTTGTTTTCTTTTTTTTTTTTTTAAGTATCTCATCTGGAGCACATTCTAGTCATGGATCTTATATCACTAATCTTCAGTAATACCTGTGAAGTCAAATCTGCCTTATTTTGTGCATTTTTGTGTAGACAACCAAGGCCATGCATTTTATACCAGCTTCTTTCTTGGATTTATTTCCTGTGGAATTTTAAGTGTTCATTGGTACTTTTTGATGCACAGGTATTTTTTCTTTGACACAGACATAGTCTTATGTGCACCCTAGATTTTGGAAGAGTGGGTTACAAAGGAATCAGAGCAAGGATAGGTAGGGTTGTATGGCCTGACACATTATAGGGGACATGAGTCCAGAAAGGAAGAAAAGCTCACAAGTACTCTGTTACCTAGGTTGGCAGATATACATTGGTAGTTTCCCCACCTCCTTGTCCCCCTTCCTTTTCAGTTTAAATCTCTTTTGATTTTGTGCAATTTCAAAGAGAATTGTCTCTCATTGAAAAAAAATATATATTCTTAGCCTCTACTGAGAGAATTCCATCCCTGTCCAGGAGCCTGTCATTCCTATAGTTTAAGCTATGTTCCAGAAATACATATCTCATTTTCAGATACAATCTGCTTAGCAAGTTGTTCACTTCCCAAATCTGCCTTTGTCTTGAATCTAATAAATTTTAATAGATACATGTATTTCAATATACAAAGAACAAGAAAGAAGATTATATAAAAACTGTAAACTTCAGTTATATGCTTTTAAAAGGAAATATACACATATGTATAAAAACATTTAACAAAGTGGTAACAAATTGCTCTATTTGTATCCATTTTTTGTACTTTCTACTGTCTTCTGTGCAATTAAAACATTTTATTGAAGCTTTTGTTGCATATTTATCACTGCTCACTAAACCACCTCTCCTGAATAGAAACCTTCTCTTGTAATAAATATGTATAGTCAATTAAAAAAAAATAACATGATGGGCACGTCTGAGAATATGTTATCATATCCCTTTAGTGCGCTAACTTTTTATTTTATTAGTTTAGATTTTTTATGTTTTTGTAAACATTCATCCATTTCATTTGACTTACCAGTTTTGTTGACCTATATTTGAGAAAAATACTTTCTAACAATTTCCTTTACAACTGTTGTGCATTTGGGGGGATTTTGGTAATTTGGTTTTCCTCTCTTTTTAAAAAATATCAAATTAACAGTTTTGTTGAATTAGTATTTTTTTAAAAATAGCTCCTGGTTTCACTCACCAATTCATTGTTTTTTGCTTTTGTTTATCTCTGCTGTTTGAAATTTTATATGTGTGTGTGTGTGTGTATTTTTTTTTACTTATTGCTTTACCAGTTTTTTTTTTGTTGCTATGTCTTTCTTTTGATAATAAATGTGTATAGGGATATAAATGTTCTATCTGAGACTGCTTTCAGTCAATCAGTTGATCAACAAGCATTCTTTAAAATGCCTTTTATGTACCAGTCACTATGCTAATTCCTGGGGATGGAAGTTAAGGCATTCTTACCCTCAAAGAATTTGCATTCTATTAGTGGAGACATGTAACACATATAGGTAAATTCAAAATAGAAGCAAGGTGATTGGAGGGATCAGGAAAGAATTTATGTAGAAGATGATGCCTGAGCTCAATTTTGGAAGGTTACTAGGAATTCTAAGAAAGGAAGATGAAAGAATACATTTCAAGGAAGAGAAAAAGGCATGGAAGTGAGAAATGGAGTACTATGTATTAGCATCAGTAAAAAGGTCAATGGACTGGCTCTTCATTTCTTTTGTTGTGAACTTGGGTCTAATGAGAACCACATTTTTCATTACCTTTTAGATTATTGGCTGTAAAAGGAACTTTATTGATGCACTTATTGTTGCTGGAATCAGATGAGGAATACTCTTTCTCTGTCCCACATGTTACAATTGTAGCAATTATACCATTAAATTCACAAATTCAAAGTTCACCAATGAATGAGTTGTGTGAGATATTTCTTATGAGTTCTAAAATGTGTTCATAGAAATCTCTCAGACATTTTATCAGTAATGTTTTATTACTGATGCTATATTATTATAATACCAAACTATAAATTCTGAAAATATGAAAAGCCATAAAAGTAAAAAATAAATTAATAAAATAGTGGAAACTGCATGCAAAGATAAAATTTTATTTTTCTCTATAAATACATTATTCTCAAAGTTTTATGCACTTTTGATGGATTTTTCTAACACTCCAAAGAGAACATACTAATATGGGCAAATAAATAACCCCAAAGAAATAAATGTGGGAGGATTTCCTTTTATTTACAACAAAAAGTCATGACTTTTTCTATGTCTTTATTATTTATGTTCCTTAGTATCTTTAAGGACTTTTCATGTAGTGAAAAGAAGGAAATGTGTGGTCTTACTAAATGTGTCAAATCATTAATATGCTTAAATACATTATAGCTTTATAGTTTATACTTTTGTTGTAAATAAAAGGTGATTTTCAACTGTCTAAATTTTTTTTTTGTTAATTGATACACTTGGTCCTCCTAGTTTAAGTCTGTATAAATATTTATGTTTCAAGTGTGTTTTTTTGTAAACAAAATATTGGAGCCTACTTTTAATGTGTGTGTGTGGGGGGGGTTGTTGTTGTTGTTGTTGTCTTGTTTTTGCTGCTCTCCTCCATTTCATGGGTAGTTCTTTCCATTCACATTAATGGTTATAATTGAGAATTTACTTTTCTTTCCATCATATTTTATTATAATCTCCCCCATTTGCCCTCTCTCTTCCCTCTTTATAAAGAAAAAAAGAAGGTGGGAAAAGAAAGGAAATAAGATCAGCACAAGTACTCTATAATTGTAGTAATGTGCTCCTATTCCTCTGCTCTTTCTCTCTTTACCCAGCCTGGACCTACCCTTTCTTTTTTTCTTTTCTTACCCTTTCTTTTTTTCCTTTTAATAGTCCTCCCTTTCTGATTAGCCCTTTGTTGTTAGAATGTACTTGTTGGCATTCCCTCCTCACTTCTATCCTCCCTCTTAAACCCTTTTCTTCCCTCTCTCTGTCCCTACCCATTTCCCTGTTTAAAATATTTTTACACCAAACTCTTAGTCTGTCTTCAACACTCCTTTGATCAGTTCAAATAGGAGGGATGTTCATGAAATACCCACTTTGCCCACTGTCACCTTCATATTTATATCTTCTTCTGGTGTACCCTGATTATGAGAAATAGAAGTTCCTCCCTCTACTTCCTCTTTCCTTTTCTAATGTATTCCTTTTCTCTTCCCTTTTCTTGAAACTAACAAAATATATAAAACCCATTTTCAGGTCCTGAATTTTCTTTCTTCCTTCTTTGATCCTGGAAGATAGTGGGATTCTTGAGTGTGAATGATCTCTTCCCTACCCATTAGAAAATAAGCCTTTTATCATCATTTAGCTTTTTAAAAATATTCATGAGAGAGATTAAAGTTTGATGTACCAAACTGGGAATTACCTGCATAGAGGTAGTGATTGAATCCATGGGAGATAATGAGGTTATCCAGAGAGATGGTAGTCAACAGTGTTAAATTTTTCAGAGAGGTCAAAAAGCATAAAAATTGAAAAAAAAGACATTGGATTGGTCAATTAAAAGATCATTGGTAACTTTGGAGAAAGCAGTTTTAGTTGAATGATGAGGTCAGGAGATAGAATGCAAAGAGTTGAGAACTTAGTCAAAGGAAAGAGGAAGGGGAGGGAGGAAGGGAGAAAATTTATAACCCAAAGTTTTAAAAACACTTGTTAAAAATAAAAAAAAATTAATAAAAAATTTAAAAAAGGAAAGAGGAGTACTTTTCTTTCTTCACAATAACTCTGTAGAGAACTGCTATGGTAAATTGCTTGTAGGATTTTTTAATTGTGGAGTTGTTACTCTCCTCTTTTCTTTACCACCCATTCAGTACCTCAATAGCTGTATGCCAATGTCCATTCTCTTATTACTCACTTATTTTGTCTTACTATTTTCTTCTCCTCAATTTTTTTGCCTTTCAATTTATCTCTTCCTTCCTCCACTTGAATCCATTCCCTTCTCCTCAAGTTCTCCTCCCCTAATACTTTTCCTTTAGCTTGATTCCTTCTTCATCTTTAGCTGTAGTCTTTTTCCTCCTTCAAGTCTATCCCTCATTTCCCCTCATCTTGCATCCTTCTATTTCACCTTCTCTTCTTTCAAATCCTCATCAGGTTCTCTGAATTTCTCTTTATATTCAGTCTTTGACTTTCTTCATTATTCCAAAATCCTCCTTCCAGAACCTTCACAATTCCTTTTTCTCCTTCCATAGCCTTCTCCTACCTGCTGGAAGCAGACTCAATCATCTATAAAATTAAGATATTGGATTAGGTGATCTCCAAAGCTCCTTCTAGTTGTAGATAGTATGACTCTATGATTGATAGGAGTGCTTTGTTTAGAGGGGGAAATAGGAACATTTGGTCTGGTAAACCAGATAGTCTATATAAATTCCAGAGTTGGATATCCCAAGTATAAATTCTTCCACAATGGAAGAGGGGCACACTGTTGAAGGGCCAATAGTATAAGAAATAGCTTGACATTATGTGCCTTTATTCTTCACCTTTTAGAGATAGTGGAGAACACTACCCATATGAAAAACTACAAAGATGACAGCATTGGCTAAGATAATTTCAACAACAAATGAATGAAATTTCCCTATTTCTTCTTTCTCTGAATTCTAATTACATTCGTATTCTCTTTTTTTCTTCAGTTTCCTTTTTTCTCATTGCCTTTCTGTCTCTATATTCTCTCCTCTGTTTTTTCTTAGTTGCTTTCTTTCAGGGTGGGGCACTAAGGAGATTATGTATGTAAAAGTTTACACAGCTGTGATGATATTGCCTGACTTTATAAGCTAGGTTCATGGATTTATTTAACTTTTTTTTATATCTTTGTCTGTACTGATGGACAGTAGGAGAATTCCACTTACAACAAGTATACTAGTTCTATTGCAATTAGTAGTTTGGTGATAAAATGATGAGCTTTTGGCTTCCATGTTTGAAAGAAAAGGAATACTGCAAATCCCATCATTAGAGCCTGATCCTTACTCTTTACAGGGCCCACTGGGGAAAGCAGACAATCCACTGGTTATCCTTCATTCATGCTTCATGATTGGGCCACTTTATTTTCCAGTTATGCACTTCTCTGTTCATATCTTTTACATAGTTTCTCTATCCTTTTCTCCATTGGTAATATGTTGCAGCCTGCCAATACCTACCACACACCTTTCCATTGTCCTTCAGGTGATGTGGAACTTGAATTCCTCGGAGGCTGTGGTACTCCACGACTCACAGAAATACATCCTTGCCAGAAGAATCTTTATCTTCTCTTCCCCACTTCATGAGAAGTTCCTCTTATGTAGGGTACCATTTTTCTACCAGGCTCCTTGCAGTATCTCGAAGCTGCCTTTCTTTGGTGTATCTAATTTGTCCTGGGCTCCTTATCCAGGCACTGGAACCAGCTGCTGTTATCTGACCTGCCCTCTGATGCTCATCAGGTCCTCCTCCAGTCAAGATGGAGGTAGAGATGGATGATCAAACCTGACTCCAAAGCTGGGCTTTTCTCTTCCTCCCCAAGTGATTCCTTCTCAAGGGAATCTCTGGGACTGGCTCTTTCCTTTCTGCTTCCAGATGTTCAAATCTCTGGCTTCTGATCTCGTTTACTGTGTTATAGATGATCCACAGGGCACAACCAAGTTTCTTTAACTAATCCAAATGCATTTCATCTCTAATGTTACTGTAGTTCATCTAATAGTTTTTAAAGACTTCCAAATTAATCAAAGACTTCTTGGACTTTGATTCAGGAGAGATGTTGGGGCTTATTCATACCTAGTTCCCACATCTGATTGATTGTTCTCAGTCATATCAAGACATCATTTTGTCACTTACTTTAAGTGGGGTAGAGAGAAGAAAAGGATGCCTTTTACTTGGATATAGAGGAGAAGCACTTTTATGGAGAAGGGTCCTAATACATCTCTTATCAGAGAGATTATGTCACAACATATAGGCTCAGAGGAACACACAAAAATTAAAAGACCATCTTATTCACATGTCCCCTCATCCCACCAATTTTTTTTTGGAGGGGAGGCAATTGGGATTAAGTGATTTGCCCAGAGTGACACAGCCAGTAAGTGTCTGAGGCAGATTTGAACTCAGGTCCTCCTGATTTAAGGGCTGGTGCTCTATCCATCGCACCACCTAGCTGCCCCACGCCAATTAATTTTTTAGGATTTTTAAAAACTCTCTTGCCCAATTTCTGTGTTCAATAAATAATATTTTTTAAAAAGTTTTCATGTATATTATGTATAGTACTATATGTATACTATTGTGTAGTATACACCTACTCTGAGTGATAGTTTTCATTTGTCCTACTGTGGTATGCAAGGTGGTAACCATTGTCCATACTGCCCTAGGCAGTAGTTCCAGACTGCCAATGAAAGAGAATAGCAAAATGCCAGAACCAGGACAAAATGTGGAATGATAAAAATTGAAATCAATGTCTTACCTATCCCTCATTGCTATCTCTCTCATAAGAGGAGGGTTATGCAAACAGATACCTAGGAGAAGAACTCATCTTCTGCCACTCTAAACAAATCAAGAGAGTAAAAACTTTGTGAAGTAGGTGCCATTATCATACCACTTTACAGAGGAGGAAACTGAGACACAGAAAGCTTAAGTGACTTGCCCAGGGTCACACAGCTAGTAAATGTCTGAGGCAGGATTGAAATTCAGGTCTTTCTGATTGCAAGTCCTTCCCTTAATCCACTGTACTACCAAGCCATCTACTTAAATAAAATAGGTTCTGTGCATCTTCTGAAATCAATAATACCCTCCTATTCTGACAACTCTTTCAATGCTCAAAATGCTAAGGATATTTTCCTATTAGTTATGTCAGTAAAATGCCAGGCAAATAAAAATGTACCTGCGGGTGAGGTGGGGGGAAATGATTGACAGAGGTTTTAGAGCAAGTAAATTATGGCAAGAGCATTCCAAAGAGGAAAGATGAGGATAATGAAGCATCATGGGAAATTGCTACTATGGGCTAAGCATCAGGGAGAGCTCTAGAAAGGATTCTGTTAAGCCTTAGAGGAGTGCCAGAGGGAGGAAGGAATCAATGGTAGCTTGCCTAATTTCTAATAGTAAGGAAGAGATGAGCAAATTAATAACCAGGGAAGGGTGAGGGGCTTAGCTTCAAAAGCAGGTTTTTCTAGGAACCACTCTAAACAATTTGAACTGACATGAAAACAGGAACTTCCTGCGGCAATGAGCAGGAGCATGTTAGGGAAAGCTTATCTTGTCCTACCTGATGCCCATAGACAGCAATGGCCTGGTGTCTTCCAAGATCATAATTGGACTTAAAGGATCCCAGGCAGAGGCATGTGTCAAAAAGGGCAAGAACAAGGTGCCAAAGTCTGATAAACAAGCTCCCTGAATGGCAAAGATGTTGTTAGTTTGCAAGGCACAAAATCTTGAAACTAGTCAGCTAAACAACATCTAAAAGATGTATCATAACCTGTTGGAGTGAGATTGTTTAGGCAGACCTCTGCAAGGGCAGGGCAGTTGTCTGCTGGAGTATAGAGGGAGGGTTGAGTTAGAAGGAGAAGGAGAATAAATGAACAAACAGACAAAAACTGAGCTCTGGAAAAAAAAAAACACCATGAGGCAGAGACAATCGGGAAAACTTGCTACTGAGGCAGTGGAAATTACTGAGGTCAGAAAGCAAGATCATGGGGAGTGTTAAGGAGATGACCATCTGTCTGATGTGGCTCAGTTCTTTAAATCTTTAGTCAGTCAATCAACAAACATTTATTAAGCACCTACTATGTGCCAGGCACTGTGTTAAGACAGACAAAAGGCAATCCCTGGCCTCAAGCAGCGCTCAGTCTAATAGGATAGAAAATATACAAAAAATGTTCAAACAAGCTACATACAGGATAAACTTGAAATAATCAAGAGAGGGAATGCACTAGTTAAGAGAAATTGGGAAAGACTTCTTGAGTCTGCATTCCTTACATAATTAATAAATACCTGTACTACTGTAATAATATATAGTGTACATTATAAAACAAACAAAAGTAGACATTTAAATGGATAACAGATGAAATACTGAAAAGATGAAATATTTTTAAAATAACTTTGATTTTATTTAATAGTACAAAAACATGTCTGCTTTCAATAAAATAACATTATTACCAATATATTTTAATGAGAGTGGTATGATGAGGAATGCTTCATAGTTTTCAAAAATCTTGGTATAATACTCTGTGATAATTTGAAAGTCAGTCTAAATTCAGTTTATTTCGACATTTTCTTTTGTTCCAGCAATTTTTGAAATTTATTTTTATAGTAAACTTGATATACCAACACACATGAATATTTTAATATGAAATGTTTATTTTGTATATTTTTTTTGACAAGGCAATCAGGGTTAAGTGATTTGCCCAGGGTCACACAGCTAGTGAGTATCATGTGTCTGAGGCTGGATTTGAACTCAGGTCCTCCTGACTTCAGGACCGGTGCTCTATCCACTGCCCCACTTAGCTGCCCCTATTTTGTATAATTTTTAAAAGTGTATATGAACTTTTACTTGATAGTATCAACACTCCCTTTTTTGTGTCCCTTTCTGACCTGTTCTTCTTTATTGTGTATTTTTGATGCTTCATTGGTACTTTCTCTTCTTTTTATCATGCATTGGTATAATTTCTGTCCACTTCCCTTTCTCACTCTCCTCTTATGCAAAATCTTTTCAATTTTCTGTAAGTGAAATTGGTCATTTTGGCTTTTTTATGATTATCTCTATCCTTTGCTTATTCGAAACTCTCCCCCTCTCCCTAGCTGTGAAAGACCTCTTTCTAGCCCCTGTAATTTGTTCACAATTATGACCTTTTATATCTATTTCATTAATTCATTTGTGTCATGTAGTGTGACATTTTGGTCTAAACCTAACTCCTCCCAGTCTGCTTTCCAATTTTCCCAGCAGTTTTTGTCAGAGTGAGTCTTGACTGCAGGAGGGATGTCCTCGAGCTTATGGAACATTGTGTTTCTCTGCTTTCCTGGGTCTCATGTGCCTCATCTGATCCACTGAATGATTTTTCAGTTTTTTTAGCCAGTACCAAATAGTTCTGTAGTATAGTTTAATATTTGGTACTGTGAGATCCCCTTCCTTCCCACTTTTTTCATTATTTCCTTTTATTTATCTCTTGTCTTTCCACATGTATCTTGCTATTAAGCTGCCTGGTCCTATAAAGTAACTCTGGGTGTTTGATTGGTGTGGCACTGAGTACATGAATGATTGAGGCTGTGATGGCTGTCATTGCTAAAAGATGAGATCTCACAAAGATAAGCTTGTTAGCAGGGCTATGGGCAGAGAGTGGTCCTGGAGAACAATTGGCACTTTATCCCCGAGAAGTCACTAAAGTTTCTCTCCTCTCACTGTCTTCTTAAACTCTTGTTTGACTTCCAACCTTGTCATTCCACCGAGACTTCTCTCTCCAAAGTTATCAATGATCTCCTATTTGCCAAATCCAATGGCCTTTTCTCTATCCTCATTCTCCTTGCCCTCAACACCGTTGATCACTCTCTCTTCCCTGACACTCTCTTCTCTCTAGGTTTTTGTGACATCACTCTCTCCTGGTTCTCCTCCTGCCTCTCTTTCTAACTGCTCCTCCTCTGTCTTCTTTGCTGGATCTTCCTCCAGATCCATAAGTGTCCCTCAGGATTCTAACTTGGGCCCTTTTCTCTTCTTTTCTCCTTTTATCCTACTTCACTTAGTGATCTCATCAGCTCCCACGCATTTAATGACCATCTCTATGCCAATGAGTCTCAAATCTACCTGTCCTGCCCCATACTCTCTGCTGAGTCTCACATCTACAACTGCCTTTGAGCCATCTTGCATTGGATGTCCAGTAGACATTTTAAACTCAACATATCCAAAACCAACTTCATCATCATTCCTCTTCTCACCTTGCTTATTACTGTAGAGGGCACCACCATTCTCCCATCTCTCAGGCTCACATCCTAGGAGTCATCCAGGACTCCTCACTATCTATCACCGTTCCCCCCCCCCCCCATATCCAGTATGTTGCCAAGCCCTATTGATTTCACCTTTGCAACATCCCTTTAATGCATCTCCTTTCTTTTGACAGTGCTACCACTTTGGTACAGACTCTCTTCACCTCACATGTGGACAACTGCAGTAACTGCTGGGGGGCTCTGCCTGACTCCAATGTCTCTCTACTCTAATCCATCCTCCATTTGGCCCACTTAATTGCTTTTTCTGAAGCACATGCCTGACCACAGCATCCTCCTATTCAGTAAATTACAGTCCTTCCAGTCACCTCCAGGATCAAATCCTCTGTTCGACATTCAAAGCCTTTCATAAGCCCTCTCCTACTTTTCCAATCTTCTTATACCTTAGGAAATAAGGTATGTATTCCATGTACTCTTGGATCCAGTGATATTGGCCTCCTGGCTGTTCCCTGAACAAGACAAGATGCTCCATCTCTTGGCTTTGGGCATTTTCTTTGGCAGTCGCCCATGTCTGGGATGCCCTCTTCCTTATCTCTATGTATTGGATTCCCTGGCTTCCTTTAATTCCCAACTAAAATTCCATCTTCTACAGGAAGACTTTCCCACCCCCTCTTAATTCTAGTGCCTTTCCTCTGTTAGTAATTTCCTGATCATTCTGTATTTGTATTAATGTTTGCTTGTTGTCTCATGCATTAGACTTTGAGCTCCTTGAGGGCAGGGACTACCTTTTGTCTCTTTTTTGGATCCCTAGCATTTGCCTAGCACTTAGTAGGTGCTTAATGAATGTTTATTGATTGATTAATTGATATGCAGAAGCTAATGGAAGTTGAGTTGGGGGCTGGGCTCGGTACTGCTACTACTACTACTCTGACTACCAGTTAATATTTTTATAGAACTTTAAGATTTATAAATGCTTTACATATGTTATCTTATTTAAGTAAATTTTTAAGTAAATAATTTAAGTAAATATTACTTAAGTAATTACTTAAATTTCTTAAGTAATTAAGTAAATAATTGATCCTCATTTTTCAATCCCACCTACCAATTAAATAAAGTTTCTGTTGAAATTCATTTAGTAAATTTCCTTCTTACCTGATGTTAATCAGCTGTTCTGGCCATCTAAATGGAAAGAGTCACATTTTTATATTTTTAACAAATAGCTCCAAACTCCATTGAAATTCTTCATTTGGAAGATATTTAAATAGGCTGGAAAATTCTGTTTCCCAGCTGTTGTTTTTTTTTAAAATGTCAGTCAGTCAACAGGCATTCATTAGGTGTTTATTCTGTGCCAGGCACTCTGACTAATCGGCTCCAGGGATACAAGGAAAAGCAATGCCCTGCCCTCAAGGAGCTAATGTTGGCATGAGGGAGACAACATGTGAATAACTACTGTGCACAGATGAGAGGCTTTCTAGGTGACCAGTGCTCTGGACTGGGTTCTGGACCCAGTTGTCATAGGTAGAGTCACATCACCTGAACAATGAGAAAGAGAGAATGCAAAGTGTGATCAGTTACCATGAGGCAACGGAAGTGGAGAGACCTGTTGATAAGACTTAAGGGGAGGTTGTTTTAGTCTAAAGGAATTTTCCAGGGAGCATGTTGTGGGCAGACTTTGGGAAGCAACATCTACTAGAAGGGACACTCAGGAAAAAGAGACCTTCTGGCTTAGAGGGTCATTTAGGCTTGTTAGCATGCTTGGCTGAGACAGAGTCCAGAGTGTTCCTCCCCCATGGCCCATATTAGAATGCTGGACACCTGGGAAACAGTGTGAATTCAATTTGCTGAGACAGACATACTGAAGAGAGATCAGTGGTAGCAGCAATGCATTTGTCTTCAACTCCTCAGTGGAAGGAGGAGAAAGGGGCCTATGGACAAGCCACCACATTTGCTGGGAGATGATGAAGTAGACCCAAGCAGCTACAGAGAATAGTCCCCACCTTCTGGGGTCTGGGGAGAGTTGCATGAAGTCTAGAGTCAAGGAGCAGTGCAGACCAGTGAGGGGGCAAGTGAATGATTGGAAACAGCCAGAGGAACTGAGGAGGGGGAGCCCTGATGGAGAAGAAGAACCTCCATTCACCCCCTACACAAGCCCTCCCCTAGCCAGGGCAATATTGGACATGGCCCCTGGGAAGATGGCTGCTTGCTGGTGGACATTGCATTATGCTGTAGGTACCAACCAGAGTCCTACTATTTTCTGCTAACCCCTTTCTTCACAATAAAGATATAAAATGTGCAGAAGCATGCCTATAAAAAGATAAGTTTGATTATCTCTCTCTCCCTTGAAGCACGGCCACATGGACTTCCCAATTCCTAGCTGAAAACGAGAGAGACAGATAGACCAAGAAGGGACAAGTCAGTTTAGAATCAATGTCAGTGGTCAAAAGTCATCTGTTCAACCCAGCTACGTGGTTCACTGGGGCCTGTTTGTTCTGGCAGAAGTTATCAGTGGGGATAATGCTGATCTTTTCTAAGGGACAGTTCAGTTTAGACTGAACAAAGTTCAGTCCTGTTCACAACGAAAAACTCCCTCCTTCAATTGAACACTGGTCTTGTTGGGGTCTTTTTGTTCTGGAAAGAATTAAGTTGGAGGAAAAACTGAGTTTTCATGCCTTGCCTTCTAAGGCAGATAACTTGATGTTAGCCAATGCTGATGATACTGGGAGTCCATCAGTATTATGCCAGGCATTGTGATAAACACTAGAGATGCAAGTACCTGCAAAAAGACAGTTCCTGCCCTCAGAGAGTTCTAATGGGACAAGGAAACACATGAAAAGGGAATTGAAAAGGGGAAATGAGGAATCTGCATTGGGCACATTGGCTAAGTCTAGAGAATAAGGGATAGCTGATCTGAGGCCCTTCCCCAGAATGGATGTTCTAGAAAAAACTCTCCAAAGGGAGAAAGCTCCTACAGGAACAGTCAAGAAGCTGCTGAGGCATGGCAGCATAGTCCAGAGCGTGACTTGAGGGGTGACTGGTCTGGGGCCAAGAATATTTCCCAGGATGACTAGGCTAAGCATGCAAGTTCCTAACAATAGTCTTCAAATACCTAAAGAGACATGTGGAAGAGGGAGCAGATGTGTTTTGTGTTTTTCCAGAGGTCAAAATGACCCTTGGGCACAAATTATAGGAAGACAAGTTTCAACTCTATATAAGGGAGGAGCCTTTTGATAATTAGAGCTGTCCATAAATGGAGTGACCTATCTTATACTATAGAGAGCTCCCTGTACCTGGAAGGAGTCAAGCAGAATCTGGATGACCTGCCAGAGATTGCATGGAAGGAATTTAGTGGGAGGTTTGGTCAGATGACTTCCTTCTAAGTTACCTTTCTACATCCTGGAATTCTAAATTTCTATGTTGCTAAGAGAAAAAAGAAAGGCTTTGGAGAGTTTATGTTCTCTTAGTCACGTAGATCTGAGGAGTTGAGAAGGTTGGTCAAAAGTGTTTGTAGGATGGGATTTTTAAGATCATATATATTTTCACTGAATACAATCAGATTATTACATACACTGGAGACATCATTTGTTAAGAGAAAACCCCACAGTTTACCTCTCTAATTTTTTGGAAGGTGAACTTTTAATATCATAGAAAGTTAGAGCTAAACATATCTTTCATTATTTCAAACTTCACTTGTTTTGTCAATCAACAAGCATTTATTAAGCGCCTAAGATGTGCCAGGTTCTGAACTAAATGCTAGGAGATCAGCTTGGTTGACCTGGTGTAAGGGATTAGGAATTTTTTTGGGGAGGGATGATTGCTTTGTTTTGACTTAATGACAATGGTATTGCTCTTAAGTTTTAAAGCTCTGAAGATTTCTTAAGCACTTAAACATATGGAAAGACATTATTTATTTCAAAGGTTAATTAATCAACCGTATGACTTCCAAGGCTCCTTTCAGCTCAGAGGTTTCAATACCTTTCCTATAGGAGGACATTAGGCAGCTGCCACCATGTTGAGGTTGTTGAATCCTCTCAATAAAAATGTGATTTTCCTACTTCCTACTCATATAGAACTTTCTTCCTTAAAAATTAAATATTTTAATCATAAACTGAAGAGCCCATCCTGGAGAAAGTGTGCTTATTATAAATAATCTGCCCACTTTGTGTTTCTTTTACACGGGCAGTAGCTCTCACCTAAGTGGCTCGGACATTTTGGAAGGCTTGGTGAGAGAGGGCAAACACTCCTGGGGAGAGCGTGTCTGAGTTGGAGAGGAGATTCCATCGAATTAAAAAACCAACAGATTTATGAGTGCCTACCATTGGCACTATGCTAGGTGCTGAGGAAACAAAGGACAAAAATAAAGCAACACTGCCCTCAACAGGCTTACATTCTATTAGAGGACAATGACCTATACACAAACAAGTGAACACAAGACATATAAGAAGTAATTGCGAGAGGGAGAGAGTGCAAACAACTAGATGGATCAGGAATGGCTTTACCTCTGAGATTATCTCCAGTTTATCATATGTATGTATGTATGTGTATATGTATATACATACACACATGTACATACACACTCATATACACACATATACATCTATACACATATGTATGTATAAACATATATAGATACACATTGATGGGCATATGTGCATATATATGTAATATATCTCTCTTGTATGTAGATAATTATTTGCATGTTGCCTCCCCCATGAGACTGTAAGCTCCTTGAGGGCAGGCACTGGGTTGGTTCATTTTTTGTTGCTTGTATCCCTAGCACTTATTACAGTACCTGCCACATAGTAGGCACTTCAGAAATGTATGTTGACTGACTGATTGAGTGCGGGAAGTGGCCCCCGCACTGAGATTGGCTCAGCATTTACTCCCTCTCACTCCTCTCTCCCCTTTGGCTCCAGGCTCTGCAATGACCTGAGCAAGGAGGAGGAGAAGAAGACAGAAGCGCTCCTGCAGGAGTGCATCCTCGACCCATCTTTGCGAGAGCACCTCTCTGTCATCTCCCATGCTTTCCGGAACCAGAGGCAGATCGTGCAGGCCAATGATATGCTTTTCTTTGGCAGTATCTTTGTCATTGAGCCAGTGGTAAGTGACACCAACATCAGAACATTGATAATGTGATCATTGTGTGTATCTAGTAATAACAAGAGCAGGCATTTATAGGCATGTACGGGCATGTGTAGGCACGCCTGCTGTGTGCCAAGCAGTGAGTGAAGCACTTTACAAACATGACCTCGTTTGATCCTCACAACAGCCCTGGGATGGAGGTACTTGTGAGTATCCCCATTTTATAGATGAGGAAATGGAAGCAAACAGAGGTTGTGACTGTCTCAGGTTGTGAGGTCTCTCACCTCTAGCTAGGAGGTATCTGAAGTAGGATCTGAACTCGGGTCTGCCTGACTCCATATCTAGTACTCTATATGCCAGAGTACCTAGCTTCTTCCAACACGCATTATTAAGAGAGTTAGCTCTGCGAAGTGACCAGTGAGACTAAAAAGTCTATAAATTGAATCTTAGCACTAACAGTTTTTGTTGTTGTTCAGTCATTTTTCAGTCACATCCAACTCTTTGTGACCCCATTTGGGATTTTCTTGGCAAAGATACTGGAGTGGTTTGCCATTCCCTTCTCCAGCTCGAATTAAGTGACTTGTCCAAGGTCACCCAGCTAGTAAGTGTTTGAGGCCAGATTTGAGCTCAGGAAGATAAGTCTTCTTGATTCCAAGCCCAGTGCCCTACCCTTTATTCCACCTAGCTATCCCACTTATTACATTATCAGCAAACATTTTCTTAAACCATCTAGTAGGTACAGAGTGCCAGGCAAAACTGCCTAGGATTTAGATGCTCTCAAGATGCTTATGATATAGTTGAAAACATAGAACATATACATGAAAAGATAAATAACAATGCAGGCGAAGTATGTGCTAAATGTGAAATGAATGATATAGACCAGAGGTTCTCAATTTTTGTGGTCTCAACACCCCTTTATACTCTTAAAATCATTGAGGACCCCTCCAAGAGCTTTTGTTTATGTGAGTTATATCTACTGGTATTTACTGTATTAGAAATTAGAATATCTTAGCGTGATTAGGTATGATTAAGGTTTGATCTTGAAGATCCCATAAAAGGACCTAGGGGATGGTAGGAGGTCCCCAACCACACTTTGAGAGCCTCTGGCAGGATAACAAATGACCTAGGAGTTAGGAGGAAAAAGTGATGGCTATTGAACTGGACCCTTGACATAGGGGTCAAGATGTCACCAGGGTGGCACCACCGTATTTGGCCTCTTAACATCCCTTAACACGCTGATATGTGGGGAAGTAGAAATAGTGCTAATGACCACAAAATTGGAAAGGCCAGCTGCACCAGACCAAGTATGTTCTAAGGTGGTCCACAATAGAGAGAAGAGGAAAACAAATGCTTGGTGGGACATGGATGTTGTTATGAATGAAAGAAGATGGTAAAGCAAACACTGGTAATTACTGATCAATGAATCTAGTTTGCCAACTCTACAAGATTTTTATGAGTGTTATCTACATACATGCCAAAGGCTTCCTTAGTGATACTAGAGAGAAAAAGTCCCATGTTTGGCTTTGGAAAGTCCTTGTAATCCTGTCCCTTCCCACCCTTACAATTATTGTACCCATTACTCCCCTCCATGCATTCTATAATCTAGCCCCACTGGCACTCACATGCTGGTCCCCCCAATGTGATGCCCCATCTCCCAACTCCAGGCTTTTGTCCTGGCTCTCCTCCACATCTAGAAGTCTTAGCCTTCTCACCTCTTGGCTTCTTTGCTTCCTGCAAGACTGAGCTTAATCCTCCCTCCACACATGGGCTATTATCTCCTCTCCCCTCACTGCTATGCCTTCCCTCTAGGATTACAGTAGTTATGCACATAATGTCCCCCTCACCTCAAGACATACTCTTTGATCTACTGACCCTGGCCCCCTGGCTATTCCATGAACAAGACATTCCGTGTCTTGGCTCCCAGCATTTTCCCTGGCTGTCCCTCATGCCTGAAATGTTCTCCCTCCTCCACTCCACTGACCTCCCTGGCTTTCTTTAAGTCCCAAATAAAATCTCACCTTCCAAAGGAAGCCTTCCCTAACACCTCTTAATTCCAGTGCATTCCCTCTCTTGATTATTAACTATTTATCCTGTATGGGCATAGGGGGTGTTCAGGAAGACTGGTGACCTTGGGGCAAGGGCTTGCCGAGCCCACCTTCACCTGACCCTCACCCGTGGCTCCAAGAAGGTTAGCATGTGCAGCGGTCACACCCTGGTAAACCATGTTGGCAGACAGGTTAAACCAGGCTGAAGGTCACTGGCAGGCCTCGAGCCTGTGGGTCAGTTAGGGGGATGTCTACTGCAAGCGAGTGAACACTTCCTGGACGGCATGGGCAGATGAGGGCAGTTTGTTCCAATGGCCACGAAGGCAGCTAAAGCAGGTGCTGTGGAACACGCGGAGCTTGGTCAGACTTTCAAGACGCCGAGGTCATCCCCCGCATCCCAGGCCATCGCCGGTAGTCTTGACTTTTGTCTTGCCGCTGGACTTCGATGACTCAGCAAGACAGAATGAAGCTGATGACCATGTGCAGAGTTGTACAAAGAGTTGCCATTCAAGAGCAAATCAAGACATCACCCTCCTGAGGTCATTGGTCCTCTTCAAAAACAAAGGACAAAGGGCAACTAGGTGACGCAGTGAATAGAGCACCAGCCCTGGATTCAGGAGGACCTGAGTTCAAATCTGGCCTCAGACCAAACACTTACTAGCTGAGTGACCCTGGGCAAGTCACTTAACCCCCATTGCCTAACCCCACCCCTGCAAAAAAACCCAAAACCAAACCAAAAACAAAGGACAAACAACAATTTATTCTTACATGACTTGCTTCGTATCCATGTGTTTGCATGTTGTCTCCCCCACTAGGTTGTAAGCTCCTTGAGAGTAGGGACTGGTTTTTGCCTCTTTTTTGTACTCCCAGTGCTTTGCACAGTGCCTGGCGTGTAGTAGGTACTTAATAAATGTTCATTGAATTGAATTGGAAATGCTTTTTGGATGCCAAAGTGACATTCCTAAAGTACAGATCTGCTCATGTCAGTCAACTTCTGTGGCTCCCCATTATGTCTAAGATCAAAAATCAGGCCTTTCTAACCTAGCTTCAACCCGCCTTTCCAACCTCGTTAGACATTACTCCACATCGTGTTCTCTTCAGTCTGGCCACACTGGCTTCGCATGACATTCCATCTCCCAACCCAAAGCTTTAGCAGAAATCATTCCTCGTGCCTGGAATGCTCTGCCTCCTTATCTCTGCTTCTAGGAATCTCTCTTTTCCTTTAAAGGTGGTAATTAGCACTTCTGAAGGAGGCTACTAGAGACCCTTCTCAGTCCTCCCCCCAAATTACATTGTTATTTAAGCAGCTAGGTGGTTTTGGTGTATAGAGCCCTCGGTCTGGAGTCAGGAAGACCTGAGTTTCAATTCTGCTTCAGACACTAGCTGTATGACCTTGGTCAAGTCACTTAACATTGCTGTTTGCCTCAGTTTCCTCATCTTTAAAATTGGAATAATAATAGCATCTACCTCCCAGGGTTGTCATGAGGATCAAACAAGTTAACATATGTAAAGCACTTTGCAAACCTTAAATGCCAGTCATTATTATTTATTTGTTTATGTTTTCTATGTATTTCTATGTGTACACATTCTATTCCATGATAGAATATAAGCTTGTTAAGGCCAGGCACTGTTTCATTTTTGCCTGGCATTATCTTCAGTGCCTTGCATGGTGCTGACACACAGTAGGCATTTCTTATATGCTAATTGGGAAATTATCAAATTTCTCTCCATTTTTAATGCTTAAATTAGCCTTATTTTAATCTTCCTGCTTGATAAATTCTTGTCAATTGACCAACTGATTGATTGACTTGGAGAAGCAAACAATAGCAGGGAAGACATTTTTGGTGGGGGTTGGGGGGAAGTTTGAGCAAAGGGAAGCCAGGAGTGATGGCAGAAGCTACAAAGAATCCCATAAGTCTGTCCTTTGCCTTGTTGGCTATGGATGACCCTACATCCATGGATGTTCGTGGTAATCCAAAAGAGGAATAGTATCTGCATGAGAATCCTGTGGTTAACCAGGACAGGAAGAGAGATAAGTGAGATGACCGTGTATCTCCTCTTTTTCTTGGTACATTTCCATATGAAGCCTCCTTGTCTGAAGTGCTCTTCTTTCTAGTTCTGCATAATGTATATCCGTGAATATCATAATTAAATACTTACAATGACCAACCCTGTAGTTTGGGACTAAAAGATAGACACTAGATTGGAAAGTGAACACTCCTTTATGACAAGGCATCATTTCAACCAATAGGAAGCAAAATTTACTTTTAATAGAAATGGGTGAAAGTGGTGCTTTTCATAACAAATGAGCTTAATTCCATTTATGTTTGGTGGAAGAAAATTATTGCTGGAAACAGGAAAAGGTAATCTCCCACTCCATGAGAAGTCTGTAAATCACTTCAAAGATCAGCAGTGTTTGGGAGATCCATAATGATTTTCTGTCTCTCTCACACGCTGTTCAGTTTTTCTTTTCATAATAACATTCATTAGTGACTGTTGGTGATTTTTGTTGAGAGAGGTCAGAGGCATAAACCCTTGCTAGTTTCTTCATAAAGATATTTTGCTGAAACCAGCAGATCAGTTTCAGTTTTGCGAAAACAAATTGTCATTTATTGTCTCTCTACCCTTTTCCCCCTTCTAAAGAAAGAAAGAAAGAGCACAGTATCTCCATGTAGAATCAACCCTTGAACTAAAGTCCATAAGAATTTCCCACATATATTACCCGATACAGATGTTTGATGGAAGGCAATCTACCTGTTTTCACAAGGGGTTTTACCTAATCCAAAAGAATTACATGGTTGGGTTAGCTAGCTAGCAAGGATTTCTAAGGCACTTTAAGGTTGGCAAAGCACTTTACATATGTTACCTAGTCTAATTGAAACAAGTACATTGTATGTAGGTTATATTTTCTGATGAATTAGGTAAACCATGAGTAGACAGTATTTATACTTCCTGATTCTGTGCTTTCTCAAACTTGGGTCTTAGGTGAGAATGCTGGTCAAGATAAAAAGCACATGACCAAGAATTAAGGTTGCACAGAAGGCCTGGGTTCTTACCCTATTTCTTCTACTTCCAACTTGTGACTTTGAGCAACCCATTTCCCTTCCCCACATCTCAGTTGCCTTAACTGTAAAATGAGGAGTTTAAATTAGATATTCAAAATTAGAGAGATAAGGAAGGAATTAAGAGAGTTGGTGTTCCCAGTAGCCAAAGTCAATGGGAAACATAATTTCTTGGAATACTCAGTCATCTTGGGTCGCCATATATAAAGTCATCATGAAAATAATTGGAATGTATGTGTCCCCATATGTTACCATATGTTCTTTGAAGAACTTGGCAAGAACCTCTAAGTTCAATAACATTGTACTTTCAAGGATTTCAGTGCAAAGATGGGCATTGGGGGCTATTAGATGACTAAATGTCAGCTGTGTTTTAATCCTAGAACATGGAAATCAATCATATGATCCCTTCCAGCTGTGATTCTTCTGCTACTAAGCTTTTGGTTTTGAATGAAGATTATGATTCCTTTGAGAAGTCATCACGTAGATTATTGGCCTGGATTCCTGACTCTGGAGATGTTAGTTCTAGTCAACTTTTTTTTTTAAGATGAATTTTATTTATTATCTTTATACAGCTGACTCTCAAGTCTGTATATTGAGTCCTGGTCTTTCCCCTGAGCTCTCGTTACACAACTTCAACTACGGATCTGCAGTTTCTTACTCGATTTGCTGTTGACATCTCAAATCCATCATGTCCTAGACAGAACCCATCTCTTCCTCTCGCTCTGCCCCCAACCCTCCCCTCTTCTGAACTTCCCTTTCTCTGTTGAGGGCACTGCCATCTTTCTGCTCACTCAGGTGCATGACCTCAGAGTCCTTCTTAACTCCTCACTCTCCCTCACCTCCCCCGCACCAATTAGTTGCCAAATCTCATCATTTTTACCTTCACAAGGTCTCTTCCATCCATTCCCTTTTCTCTGTTCACACAACCATCTCCCTCAATGAGGATGGCATCATCTCTCACCAGGACTACCGCAATAGCCTCCTCATTGGTTTCTCTGCTTCAAGTTTTGTCTCACTCCAATTCACAACACAGATCTGACCCTCTCACTCTCCTACTTGATAAGCTCCAATGTTCATCTGTCGCTATTAGAACCAAGTGTAAATGCCTATGTTTGGCTTTTAGAGCCCTTCACGATGTGACCCTGACCTAGCTCTCCAGCCTCATTATATATTCCCCTTCCCCTTTCCTTACTTTGCAGTCCCACCAGACTTGCTTTCTTACCATTCCTCACACATGACACTCCATATTGCTTCTCCATCCCTTTGTCCTGGCAGATTCACAAGCTAGAAGGTACTCCCTCCCCACTGCTACCTCTTAGACGTCTTTGTTCGATACCAGAGTCAGTTCAAGGACCACCATCCCCTTCTACACAGAGCTTTTCCTGACCCCTCCAGCCGTCAGTGCTCTCGCTCCCAAATTCTTTATACTGAATTTATATATATATATGCTGTCAATTCTTATGTACATCTGTGTTGTTTCCCCAGTAGAATATAAGTTCCTTGAGGTCTTTTGTTTCTGGCTTTGGATCCCTGGCACCCAGCTCAGTGCCTGGCACATGATAGGTAGTTAATCAGTGTGTGTAGCTTCATTGAAAAGATGGAGCAAATTTTGGACCAGTAATCATTTGGCATGCTCTGAATGAAAATGTGAAGATGAGTATAATGACTCTTACTGAAATAGGTTCCAGCTCATTGAAGGAAATCAGCAACAGCAGCATTGGGTCATTCATTCCTCCTCTCGTGAGCAGGTGTCACTATTGTCAAAGAAAGCTCCATGAGGAATTCAAGAACCATAAGGTTAATTTCACTAAGCATTTAAAATGGAGACAACCATCTTAATGACCATATAAGGAGTAGCAAAGCTTTGTACGAAGCCATTCCAGCCTCAAGAAGGCACACTATCTTTTAGAGGACAGCACAAATGTAGTTTGATTTATTTTCCCAAACAGACATTACCTGTCAGCTCAGCCCAGCTCAGGGAGGAGCCCAGGTGGCTACCAAAGGACCGAGATCAAGTTTTTTGTGGTAGAAATTTTCCAGCCTCCTGCACTATTAGCCATGAGTCACATTGCAAACATGTGGGAGCTGACTCTTCAGAAATGGAAACCCGAAAGGGGAAGGGAGGACAAAGATTTGTTGTTGGCTTATTGTCCTTGATAAGTCACAGCTGTCTTGTCATGATGCTTTAGCTATTTTTCAGCCTTCCTTTATTAGTGCTGAGCCCTTCATACTCTTCCTGCTCAGCCAAACCTTTTCCAATTGTACCCATGAAGTCACTATTATACTGGGGAGCCAGTGTGGGTGGAGGGAGGCTCAGGGATGTCTTTTAGACACAGCAAGGTTCCCTGTAGCTCATTAAATGAGCCAGCATCAGTTCCTACTGGAAGAGGTTATAAGAACAAAGGGCCTTTCATGGACAACTCTGTTCTCACTAAAGTCAGACGAAAAAATCACAAAATCATATGTGACTTGGCAAAATCCTATAGGAATTTCCATTGGATTGGAGATGATGTTGCAGGGAGCTCATATCTGTACTTTGGCTGTTCACTACTCAAGACTAGGAGACGTTTCTTTTTATTTACTTGACCATTGCTTGGAGTATATGAAGGCTTTGAAGTAGGTGTCATTACCTTCTTGGAGAAGTTATAATGGAATGGAAAATCTCTTACTGTTTTGTTGACCCTGTAGCAATTTTGCCTTGCTCCAGCATATGCTAATGAAGATGGATTACTTGCAGTTGAATATCTTCATTTCTTTCTTTGCTAGTTAGTCTCCTCTCTAGATCCCTGCTCTTTGCCTTAAGTAGACCCAGAGTGGATGTACTTCTCTCATAGACTAACCAAATAAGAAAAGATTTTGTGGTGTCTGACCAGGCTAGCCTAACTTTGTGGAGGTCGTAGCTTTGAACTGGCTGTTCACTGCTTCCTGTTTGTGGGGGAGAAATTTTAATTTCTTTGTACATACTTTTAATTTTTGAAAAGAAGTTTTTCTCTTCAGGGATTTTACTGATTCATAACCAAGGAAGGTATGCAGTAGCTGGAAAAAGTTGGTGTGACTCGTTAGGGATTTTTCGTTTGGGTGGAACACAATGATATTGTTCACCTACATCATCTCACCAATTGCCCATTACTTATTGGGCCACCCCAGGGAGGATGGAATAGAGACCTGCCAATGTGTTTGGCAAGCTCCATAAAATTCTGTTAATTAACTATGTCACCTGAGTGAAATTCGCATAAAGCCATTTTTTCAGGTATATTTTAAAATATGCCATTTAACTGTAATAGAAATCCCAGGCTAGTCTGATTAGAAGTCCATCGACTGTTGGGGGTTGGGGATGGCAGTGTGATCTGGTGGGAAGACCACTGGTTTAGGAATCAGGGGACTTGGATTCATAGGCTGCCTCTGCCAATTGTTATCTGTGGGATCTTAGCTAAGTTGCTTTACTTCCTAGGGCCTCAGTTTCCTCATCTATAAAAGCAAAAGGCCTCTGAGGAACCTTGCACCTTTCTAGCTAAGATCCTATAACAAAATGGATCCATTGATGTGACTTCTGAGTTTCTCTTGGCCTTGTAAATTTACAACTTCTTGTCCACCACAGTGTTCATCTCTCATAATTACAATGCAGTTAAGAAAGTTACAGCAAAGGCAATATCAAAGACACACAAGAAGGGACTCCCCACTCTCCATCTCTAAAAGACTTTCCCTTGCTCAGACCAGTTCGACTAGCTCTCCTCTTATATGTCTCTTCCCCTTCTTAGCTTTGAGGAAGCTGCTACCAAATCTTCCCCCCTCCTCCTCTTAACCCTTTCCAATCTGTCTTCCAAGTTCTTTATCCAACTGCAGCTGTCCTCTCCAAAGTTATCAGTTATTTCTTAGGTGCCAGATCTCACGACTGTTTTCATCCTCATCCTTCTTTATCTCCTGGAAGCATTGGGTAGTGCTGATCTCCTCCTGGATACCCTCTCCTCTCTAGGTTTTGCTGACAATGCTTACATCTAGTTCTCCCCCTGTATATCTGATCTGTGCACTCATTCTCAGGCTTCTTTGCTTTGTCTCCATTCCATATCATGCTCTCTAATCATGGGTGCCCCCAAAGCTTTCTCTTCAGCCTCCTTCTCTTCTCTTTTTATTCTATGCTCTCTCACTTGGTGACCTCATCAGCTCTGGTGAGTTTCATTATAATATCTATGCAGATGATTCCCTGATTTAGAAATCCATCCCTAGTTTTTCCTCAGAGGCCTACACATACATTGCCAGCTGTTTTTTGGACGTTTTAAAATGGGTTTCCTAAAGACATCTTAAACATGTCCAAAACAGGATAAATATCATCATCTAGGGTAATACCATCCTCCCAGTCATCCAGGCTGGCAACATTGGAATCATTTTCCATTCTTTTTTCTCAGTCATCCCCAAGGAGGTGAGAACCCTCTCACTCTACCTCACAAAATTGTATTGTAATTCAAACAACTGATAGGGCCATAGATAGAGCATAGAATTTGAATTCTGGAAGACCTGAGTTGGAATCCTGCCCCTAGACACTGTGTGACTCTGGACAAGCCAGTTAATCTCTGCCTGCCTCAATTTCCTCATCTGCAAAATAGAGATAATAATAGTACCTACCTTCCAGGGTAGTTGTGAGAATCAAATGAGATGTTTGTAAAGTACTTTGCAAACAAACCTCAAAGAGCTATATAAATACTAGCTAATATTGCATCTTTATATATACTTATTTTATATACATATATGCATGTATATATGTATATATTATTTATACCAACTGTATATGTATGTATGTGTATATATATATAATATATGTATATATTTTATACATGGTCATTTCATTCTCTGCATTTGTCTATCCACAGTACCAGTGCCTGGCACAGACACTTAGTTGATATATGAATACGTGTATCTCGATTCATGTTTTCCCTGACACACACGGCTTGTGCAGTCCTGACAAGTCACTTATGCACCTATCCAAGGCCATTCGTTACAGAAGAGTTGCTGAGCTGCATTGATAGAATTCCCCCCCACCTTTTACCAAGTTCTTTACACCAATGAAATCACAGGTCCAAACCAAAAAAAATCAAAGTGAGAAATGTTGACTGGACAGAAATGGCCTCAAGGTTGATTTCAGAAGTGTTAGAGCATCGATGGGCAATGCTACAAAGCTGGTATGTAAAAAAAGAAGTCATAATGAGCTCCAGGACTAGTCTGGGTATTTGCAAATGAAGCCCTGCTTGGAAACAACACATTGAGTTATCTCTGAAGGGAAAGGGAGGTTTTTACACTTTCTCTTTACCTGGCCACCCCCAAGACATTTCTTTCCCAAGGTGCTTTGTAGAGTCAGAGAGCCCCTTCCAAGGACCTCATCCTTCGAGTAGCCTCACATTCGTCTTTTCCCAGTAATTTGGAGACTCTTAAAGGGCTCAAGGGGCAGTTTGGGAGGGTTGAGTTTGCTCTTAGATTATCTACAGGCTCAGCAAAGTGACTGATTATTCCCACATATCCTGGCAGCCATGCAGCATTGGCAGTACAAGATTAAGGAAGGGCTAACCCCTCAAACTCATTCAGGTAGCCTGAGCCTTTGAATTAGGAATTTTTTCCCTAGGGGATTCTATCACCTTCTAGAAGGCCTCATCCTTAAGTGCATCTCTTAGTCAGAATGAAACTTGAAGCTATTTGAATTATCATTAAGAGAAAGTTTCAAGAGGAAATGAATGGAGCAGATATAAATTTTATTTTTTTAGAAAGAGTAGTATGCTTGACTTTGATAAAGCCCAAATATCTTGATCTTAGTTCTAGGTAAGGTGCTTAAATGAGTCATTAGAAATGACCTAGAACATGCTCGTAGGGCAGCTAGGTGGCGCCATTGTGCACAGAGTGCCCAGCCTGGTGTCAGAAAGCCTCATCTTCCCTGAGTTCAAAGCTGGCCGCGGAAACTTATAGCTGTATGACCTTGAGCAAGTCACTTAACCCCGTCTGCCTCAGTTTCCTCACCTGTAAAATGAGCTGGAGAAGAAAGTGGCAAACCAAACCCCAAATGGAGTCGCAAAGAGTCAGATATGACTAAAATAACAACAACAACAGTGCATTCTCACATATATGCTTTGTAATCGTCCACACGTTTTCTCTTCCCACCTAGATCAGATGTTCCTTGGGGGTACATTTGGATCTTCTTTCATCCTTTCCCCTCACCACACATAGACGCACAGAGTCTCTAACACAGCCTATTAATAAATGCCATATTTATTAAACACCTACTATGTTTCAGGCACTGTGCTGAGCTCTGGAGTACACAAAATCGATTTAAAAGCTACATTAGGTAGCACAGTGGATAGCACACTGGGCATTCAGGAGGGGAGTCAGGCAGACCTGAGACACTTCCTGGCTGTGTGACCCTGGGCAAGTCACTTGACCTCTGTCTGCCTCAGTTTCTTCAATTCTAAAATGAGAATAATAATAGCACCCACAGCCCAGGTTTTATTAGGATCAAATGAGAAAATATTTGTAAAATCTTGTGCAGTCCTTAAAGCACTAAGTAAATGCTGGTTATTGTAGATATTATGATTATGCTCATTGAATTGTTAAAATCGTTGAATTGAGAGGAAAATAAGCCACAAGTCATATTTTATCATGGAATTACGTGAGAATATATCATGCCAAATTGATAGGGGTGGTTTTTTTTTAATGGCTAAGGATGGAGAAAAGGACACTAGATATTAAAGTATTTTAAAGTATATTACATTGTGCTCAGTGTTATAGTAGGTGCTATATGGAATATAGAAATAAATAAAAGACATGATCTGTGCCCTTAAGAAGTTGACAATCTACTATAGGTGAGAAACATATGCAGGCAACTGTGCTGTGAGGCAGTAGGTGAGAAGTTTCATGGGTAGTGC